>NW_021703780.1:30337592-30339675 GCF_005190385.1 Monodon monoceros
CCCGTTGCGGAGCACAGGCTCCGGACGCGCAGGCTCAGCAGCCATGGCTCACGGACCCAGCCGCTCCGCGGCATGCGGGATCTTCCCGGACCGGGGCACGAACCCGTGTCCCCTGCATCGGCAGGTGGACTCTCGACCACTGCGCCACCAGGGAAGCCCAATATTTTTTTAAATATTAAAAAAAAAAGAACCTTCAGGTGATTAAAATTAAACTTTTTCCAAAAGCAGATGTAAAGTTTTAAAGATTTTTGTCTGCTGGCTTCGTGCTGAATTATCTAATCAGTAATGACAGTTGAAGATTTTTCTTTTGTCTGCGTAAAATGTATAAAGTATTGGCTTTTCCACATACACGTGTATATGGTTATAAATTTACATTATCTCTATTACATGCCTACATATATATGTACAGAGAGCGACAGCCCAGCGGAAGGGACAGAGATACCACCAATGTCAGTTCCATGTCTCTTTCCAGGTAACTGGGATGTTGTCCTCTTGAGGCCCAGCATGCTGTATACTCTGCTTACACCAGGACACCACAACCCTTCTGACTACTGAACGCACCATCAGCCTAATTAGATGCCTTGGTTTTATTTCAAAATGGCACATGCTCAAGAATCCAGGAAGCCCACTGGAAAAGAAGGAATATGGCCTGCAAAGTGGGGTAACGAATGAAACAACGTCATCATTTTATTCTTTCCCTTCTGGGTTCTATCACTTTCATGGACCTTAATGGTCACAGAAATGATATCCTTTCTGCTCCAAAGGTAGGCTCTTCCCAAGAATTCACTGGCCTAATGGCTCAACAAGTCCTACTAACAACCATGAGTTCAACCGTAAAACTCTGTCCAATAGAACTGAGGATTGCCCAACATGTAGTAAGAAAGATAACACGTGACTTAACCGTCAGGAGGTTTGGGTTCTGCCACTAATAGTAGCTTGTGAACTTCTCGGGTACAGAATTTTCTCATCTGTAAGATAACAAACTACCTAACTTACAATTCTAAGAATCAGTGATGCCATGGATGCCTCACCTGTCACCATGGGTTACACACACACGCACACGCACACACACACACAGTTAGTGAACTTAATGGAATAGTTAAAAGACCAAACCACCGTCTGACTAAAAGCAGAATCCCATATCTAAATCTGGGCCTGACTTTACAAGGATCAGAAAATCTGGAGTCTGTTTCTGGCTTTGTCACCAACTTGGTTGTGGAGCTATAGGCAAATAATCTATCATCTCTATGACTCAACTTCCTCCTATGACTCAACTTCCTCATCTATCAAATGAGGATCAAAGTATTTGCATCACAGGGACATCATCAGGATGAAATGTAACAGAGGTGAAAATGTCCTACACGGGGGAAGCCACGATGCAAATACAATATTCGTTTCTCAATTAAAATTTCCTAAGCACTTATTATATACCATGAACTATGCTACACCAGGGGGCTCAGCATATACTTGGGGAGGCATCGTATAAACAAATAATGACAGCAATGTGACAAATAGCATAACTGAGGTCTGAACAGGCAAAGGGGAACCGAAGAATAAATGCTTAACTTCCAAGAGTGGACAGAAAGGGCTCACAGAGGCGATGGCATTTGAGTAAACTTAAAGGATGAGTAGAATTCAGTCAAGCAAATGCAGAAGAAAAAGACATTCCAAGCAGAAGGAACAGCAGGTGCAAAGACAGAGAGGTTAAAAAAGCATAGAGGGAACAATTTGGCATGGCTGGGGGTGTGGGAGGGAGGGGGACGGGTAGGTCAGATGCTGAAAGGCCTTGTCCACAACATCACAGCATCAGAACTTCACCCTGTAAATAACAGGGGATCACTGAGATATTGTAGGCAAGGGTGTGCCATGGGCTGATTTATAGTTTCAGAGGACCACTTTGCTTAAAGGGGAAAACAGATCTAAAAAGCAGTGCAGTTTGAGGCATGAAACCACTTAGGAGTGTGAACTCAGCTACAGCCAGGCTAATGGGTATGCAGGAAAGCATTTCAGACACAGAACAGAGACAGACAGGACAGTAGAACAAGAAGATGTAAGAGGTAAGGTGGAGGGCTTCCCCGGTGGC
>NW_021703780.1:30339775-30395765 GCF_005190385.1 Monodon monoceros
AAAAAAAAAAAAAAAAAAAAAGAGGTAAAGTGGAGAGGATGAGTCTCCGGTTTCTGGTTTGGTCAAATAGGTGACTGTGGGGCGTTCAAAACTGGTGAAACTAGAGGGGGTTCCTATTTGGGTGGAGAAGTTTGGTTAAAGTGAAGGTGGGAGGATCCCAAATATTGTAGGGGACATCAGTTGGAAGTACCTATGGGACATACTCAGGTGGAGATGCCCAGGAAGCAAAACAGAATTAAGAGTCTGAGATTCCGAAGAGGATGGAGATGCATTTTCAGTGGTCACAGGAACGTGAAGCCATCGGTGTAAATGACTCGGTCCCTCGGGGAACGGGTATAGAGAATGAGTGGAGGAGAGTATCTTAAAAGGAGTCTAAAAAGCACAAACACTTAAGGGGTCGGCAAGCAAGAGGAGCCAGAAGAGACGGAGGGGCCAGCGGTGCCATGGAAACCAAGGAGCCGGCAGCCCTCCTCCTGAAAGGACACAAACCAGGAACCACTGCCCCACTGCTACTTCAGGGGCCCGAGGAAGCCTGAGAGAAAGCATCCTCTCCTTCTACTCCGGGACCAAGGGCACAAAGTTAATTCAGCCACAATGGTAAAAAAGGTAACTCTCCTCCACTCCCTCTGTACCCATTCCCCCAAGTGACCTCATCCACATCTATGGCTTCAAATGCATCTCCAGCCTCTCCTGAACTTGAGACTCACATTTCTAGTTGCCTCTGGGCATCTTTTTAATAAGAATACCTTCACCAGTGACTGCAAGTGTGCATAGGGTCTTCTGAGTTCAGTCTTGGTCATGTGATTTTAAAGGAATATTTTAAAGCCTCCTAACTGCAAAGCGATCAGCCCTCTTTGGGCCAAGTCACAAGTCAGACTGTGACTCTGTACCTGTCACTGGCACAGGTCAGAGGGTCACCAAAGTGTGTTCTGGTCTAAATATTACACTGGGAACCCCTAAACCAGTGTCCAAGAGGAGGGGAAGCAAAAGAAAACGTGAGGCGACAGCAAAAATCCCTAAAACTAACCATCTTTCGCGGTATAACTTTGGAAAACAATCCTCCAGAAGCCCGTGCAGCAGTATATTGGACCACTTCTTAGCCTGCCATTTGCACTCCAATAAGCTTAAGAGAAATACAGAAACAAAATCAAATGAACGCAATCCCTCTTCTGCACCCTCCCCCTTTCTGCAGTCTCACTCCCAGTGTCAATCAGAAAGTAACCAACCCTGAAGAATGTATATGGGGATGGAAGGAAAGAATCCATCTGCTATGGATGGAGACGTGGCAGGGGTCCAGTGCAAATAGTAGGAGTGATAGCATTTAGAGAATTGCAAACTTAACTAATAAACACATATCAAAGGACTTTGAAAAGAAAGTCTGAGCCACCAAGTTGGCCTGAAGATCTTTAGACCTTTTCCTTTCCCCTCCATGAACGCTGAAGTCCAGAGGTTGCTAAAGTCCAGACCAATTTACAATTTCCCTTGAAAGAACATGATTATCACCTCTACTGATTCTGCGGTGGGCTTTTTTTTTTTTTTCCTGTTAATTCAAAATGAGGTCCTAGACTGGTCAATAATTTTAGGTACCAGGTCACAGCATAAATTTGTATTCCTTAACACTAATCTGAAAAAACAAATTTCAGTGTGTGTTTTAAAAGTTAATTCAATTACCTGATCTACTTTGTTCCACGGAATTACCCTCAACTGAGTATCTACAAGGGGCAAAATGCTATCTGAACTTAGCCCTGAATGTCTAGGAGGCCCCAGATGAATACAGAGGAATGCAGAAGAGAGTTAAAACCGAAAAATACCACCCCAGCCAAAGCACCAGGTCATAACTTCCATCAATGGTCTGCAAAGAGTCAAGATGGAGACGTTTTTGCGTTTTGGGTTTTTAGGGGGTCTTTTTGGCAGGGGGTGGTAGGCGTTAATCATAAAAATAAAAGAGATTTAGTGTTAGTCTTCTGAAAGTCACCACCTATCCACCTAGAATTTCATATTCAAGAATTTCTGACAGTAAGTTTAACTACTGATATTCGAGATCCAGCTCACGGGCCTTCACATCCATAAAACCTTCCCTTCACCCCCCAAATTGAAGTAAAGCTGCTCCTGAACTTCCCTGTCACTTCCACTGCCACTACCTTATGCCCCTTCTCTTTTCCTATCACTTTATGTTACACAGGCACAGGCATGAATACCCATGCTTTCTCCCCTTATCTGAGCTGCCTTCCGGGCAATCTCTACGACTAAGTCATCTCTGCATCCCCACAGCCCTCTTTAGAGTACATATAGGTACCCAACAAGTGTCTGTTGAATAAATAAATGGGCCAGTGACTGACAGAATCTATATGCTAACAACCATTCTCTCTAGTAAAAAACAGTTCTCATTACAAAAACACCGAAGGCAACAGGAAAGCCTCGTAACCATACCTATCTTGCCTTCTTTTTCTAGGATAAGAAATGAAAAGTTGGACTTAATATCTATGAAGTGCTCCCTGGGAGTCTGACACTTAAGGAGACACTAACTTCCTAGTATTTCCAACAGCCAGACGAAGCTTTACAGATTCTGATCATATTTCAGGTTTATTAACAGAAATGAACAAATATCAACTTATATTCCTTCTATAGCAAACACTAGACAGGAAGACTATCCCCCCCAAGAAATATGAAATGCACAATGATTCATCACAAGGTACACAATGTATTGTGTCCTTAAATACTTAAATACATATACATGTATAATATGAAAATATTGTATCCTTTAATATATTTACCAAACCTAATTCTCCCTCAAACATTCCCTTAGCCATTATACAAACTGCACTCTTATTCACTTTACCCTTCCCGCTAAGATAGCTATATCTAGAGCACGCCAGTACTGTGACAAGTAGTTCAGAGGAAAATTTTACAGCCACTGATGCTGGACAAGGGGAAAAAATAGCAATGCCATTGAATCTGCATTAAGGGTTTGGGCAGACAGAATATAATTATCCTGACCTTAAGATGTGCTTTCGGTGTTGACAAATCACATGTTTCACTGGATTAAGGGCAATATTTCTTCGCTTTTAAGAACAAAATCGCTTGGCCCAGATAATAATTCAAAGTGTGTATACCTGAGATGGCTGGACCACTGCAACTCCGCCAGCCCCGTCCCAAGACCTTATACCTGTTGCCCGAGGTGGCATTTGTGAAAAAGGCAAGAGAACGAACATCTGACTTTCACAACTAAGCAGGAGGCAGAAAACGTTCTCAGACATATGTGACTCCTTTCAAGAACTCCTGACTCAAAATTTTAGAGGGAAGTGGCCCTGTAATAACATCTCTTCTGAGAATAGTGCCATATGGTTTTAACAGAGGTTTATTTCCTGAACCCAAAGAGGGCTGCTGATTCTCAATCCAAGGAAAATAATTATGCAGACAATTTCACTCTATTACTCTCAGTGAAACCCATTCTGTGTGGTCCACACATGCCTGCTGACACCTTCAAAGAGACATTAAGCCATTTTTATGTACCGTACCCTTAATGGGTAGAATGCAAGGGAAATTTCCCTTTAGATTAGCACCTGTCGCCATGCATAAGGGTCCCACACTTTGACTCTCACATGTTAATGCTCTGAGCAGGTCAGGAAAGAGGAGGGAGATGAACAGAGCTTGCAAGTAACAACTAATTATCAGTCAGACAGTAGGGCAAACACACACACACACACACACACACACACACACACACACACACACACACGCTGAGAACCTGAAATACTGCATCTCCCAAAGTCAACAGCACTGCTGTGAAATTACTTCAGACACAATTGGCAGGTAGGAGGGCTGGGGGAGGGCAGCGGGGGGCGGGGGGGGGATGGGGAAGGGTAATGGAGAACCACTCCCTTATGTAAATTTTAGCAACATTCAGCTGCTAACTTTAAAAAAAAAATCAAGAGAATAGGAAAATAAAATCCCTCCAGTGCCAAAGCCGAACAACACAAATGCTGTAAAAATAAAGATTTCAACCAAAGAACACAACCATTAAATAGGTTTTCAAAGAAGACCACCCTTTAAGCCTAAGAATATTCCCTTAAGAGCAGAATATGCTGAGCCACGCCAGGTTGCCCCTGAATCTGAATTTTATTATAGTAGTTGGCTAGGAAATGAACTAGTTTCTCCCTTTCAGACGATTAAAGATCACCGAGATTGAACATGAACCCAGGAAAACTATTTTTTATTTTGCTAGCGTACTTGGCACCTTGCAGAAAGTCTCTTTTCCCCACATTAGATCTTTGCCTTCCAGTACCTACCCACCTCTCTTTGAATCAGCAGAGAAACAACCAAAAAAAAGAAAAGTAAAATTTCTGGAGATGTCCACGGGAATTTCACAAAATCGAACCAAAATCACAAATATTCCCTGAGAGAGAGAGAGACAGAGAGACAGACAGCCTTGTAGGGCAAGCAGTGTCCAGGCCCAGGGAGGAGGAACCAGATACAAGCGGTACAGTATTCACTACGAGGCAGGCCAGGACTGTTTTCTTTAGACTGCCTCAAAGTCTTGCCAAGAAGCAGACGGATGCTGCTGAAAGAATATCTTCCACAGCTGGGCATCTGGGTTCTGTGACAGACAGCCCTGCTCCTGTGTGTGTGGCCTGTAGAATGTCTCAAAAGCTTGGGAGGGAGTTCTTAGCACAACAGGAGAAAACCCAAGGATGTTCTTTTTGGGGGGAGAGGGAATGAAATTCCAACATCATACACATCGGAGTGAAACTCTGCCTCTGTTGCCGACACCCCAGACTTAAATTTTGTTTCTCACTTGCGACCCTGTGTCTGCTGTCTGCTGACTGATCGGGTGGAGAAATCTCTCCGCTCACTTTCATTTCCAGTAAGACTCTTACATCTCGTTATTGTGCCAGCCAACACTAAGGCATTTTTGTTTGGAACAATCCAGGAGGATGTTTAAATAAAAAACAAACTGGAAATCTTGAAATTTCTTAAAAACAGAAACAACTGGAAACGGCCTAGCCATACCTGAGAACTATGCTGCCAAACAGGTTTTGGTTGAATTTTCTTAAATTAAAAAAAACAATGCGACTTACCTTCCTTGATCAGATTTCTCAAAACACTTAGCAGTACCAAAGTTTTACTTTGACAGTATACCAGCTAAAACAGTAAAACAAAAACAGAGCCCTGATAAATTAAAAAAGTCAGCCTCTATTGTGTGTCCTTCAGAGTAAAAAGTCAGAGCTAATAGAGAAAAGGAAGGCAAGCCTGGAAAATTAACTGTTAATAGAAGGTAGCAGCCAGCTTCCACTCTCAATGGAATAATAGGACACCACCTTCTTGCTTATTCCATTCAATTTAAACAGCTTTGAAGATGCCTGGGGTGAGGCATACAGGGATCGCTTGAGTTCCTCAGAGAAAAAAAACCACATGCACAGAACAAAGACCCTGCTTTTTAGAAATTTAAAAATAGAACAATTCTCTGATTTATATCCATAAACATCACCCAAACAGTAGCATTTTGCACGAAAGCCATACAGACTCATAGTCAGGAATTCCTCTGGTCTGGACATATAACAAATCTGGTGAAGCCAATGACTGGGAACCACTCTACCCAATTTAAAAGTTGAGGCACTTTTGCTAAAAAGGACGGGAAGACACGCAGTAATCTGCCACCTCCACTCCCGACACCCCAGCGTCGCCCCTTCTTAAGACGGCTCCTGGGTTGGTTTTCTGTTTTCCTTGTTTCTAACTGACGAGACTGAACAGCTATACCGTTTTAATTACCGCAATACCATTATTATGTAAGTTTTTGTTAAATCTCAAATATGGGGACTTGAATCCACAAAATCTGCAAAAATTTCCCTGGGTGGTGGAGGGAGGAAAGTTAAAATGGATCCGTTTCATTCCTATGGAAACTTTTTGCCTTCCCAGAAGCCACAGTACCTGCCAGAGTCCTGAGCTAACAAACGTAAGAACTACAGACAGTTTGGGACATGTCTTCAAAGAGGTGTTTTATGAAAAGGAACAGGCCTGGGAGAGACCCATTTTTAATGCCCTACCTCGGTGTTACAGAAGACACAGTGTCTGAGCCCCAACGGAAGCTCACAGTCACCGAGAGAAGTATTCCAGGTATCAAAGAAGGACAATCTGATCAAAGAACCATTGTCGACTCAGAAAGAGGCCACGATGCTTTTTCTGAGTATCGGGGTCCACAGTGATCTTGTCCTAGTAATCTGCAGAACTCTGGTCTCTATCACTCCTCTGATGTGTATCATATACTTGTTTTCTTCGTAATCTCCCCTGGAGAGTATTTCTCAACTTCCCAGCTCTACATGAGGTCCCTGAAGACAGAGCCCATCTTTAGTCTCCATTGTATCTCCCAAACTACAAGAAGAGCTGGTTTTTAATTGACTCATTTGGCCAAAGTCTGAGCTTTTTCTAACAAGATGGGGTCTGAACAAGGCTCAAATGCACATGAGTCAAGAGATGGAAAGAAAATAATGAAAATTGAGGATGTCATTTGGCTGTATCACTTTCTTAGATCACTTTACATGGCCTTTACATTCAAAGACAAATAATTCCTACTTCAAAAAAATTATGTGAACCAAGAGCTGTTAAGTTTCTCGTCATCCTCAACAGTAACAATGCCTTTGTTGATGAGCACCTATGGCCTGACTCATTATTTAATACGTGAAAACACAACCATCAAAACTACAATTTGCCAGAGTACTGCAGTTGGATTGACAGAAAAAAATAATATCTACTTTTCCAGTGGCAGTGGTGGTGTGCAGTAGCTTAAATGTGGTTTTCATTGTGGAAGGGGTCTGATTTCTTTCATACGGATATTGTTAGGAAGCTGAGGGTTGGTGATGGAGTTAAGATGACAGAAAATGAAGCCGTGGCAGGAGAGACTGCACAAATGCTTCATGCGCCTCTAGCTAGAGATGAAAGGTGTGTGTGGAGTGAGCCCTGGGCTCGTGTCCTTGGAAAGAGATGTTCAAAAATGGAGTATAAAGTGGAAAAGTTGAAAGCACTGAGTTCTTGGAAATCTTGCTTATGCTTTTAGACCCTATGTGTTAGAAGTAGATCTTGAGGGAATTACCCATAGTGGTTTTGAGGTTTCGGAGTAAAGAGGGAAAACAAGGGAAATTGCACAGGCATCCTGACTTCAAAAGTTGATTTTATCTGTACATTTCAGAACTGAATGAAAAAGAAGCACTTTATCCACATTTTCCCTACAATGTTTGAACGCTGGTTTAATTCTGCTCCAAACTCTTGCTCTGGATAAAGAATTGTCTTATCTTTAATAATAATTCCAACAAACACATATATCATAAATATTTAGACAGACCAAACCTATAGACCCATTGACTTGTTATATGCTTTTCCGATATTAATTTGTACTGTAAGAAATTTGTGACGTGAAGGTAAAATGTAAATATCACTTAAAAAGTAAGTTTTAAATGCTAAAATCAGAACCAATCTTTCCTTTTCTTTTTCTCTACAATATTCTTTACAAACTATCCATTCATTTACCTAATAAACATTAATTGGGTATGTACTATGTATAAGGCCCTTTGCTACAAACACTGAAGAAATAACCTCCCATAATAGATGGTCTATATCCTCAAGGATCTTATAAGCTGGTAAGTGAGATAATACCTATACATAAGTAACTAACACAAAGCAATATGTTTTAAGAATGGTAAAGTGTTGCAGTCAAGAATGCTGCAAGATTTTAGATGCCAGGCATTCCTCCTAAAGGAAAGCTTAATGGATTATGTACCATTTGAGCTAGAGAGGTGGGTGAGGTTTCAAAAGAAGGAAATGGAAGAAGCATATTCAAAGCAAAAGGCACAGCATGAAAAGAAACCTGTGATTGGGGAAGGGCAAGGCACATTCAGGGAGCAGTGAGAACAGTTTGCCAGCCGTGGTTCTCAACACGGAGAGTGCCAGCCCCTGGGGGAGCTTCAGAAATTCGTGGAGGTGGTTTTGATTGTCACACGGCTGAAGATACACTACTGGATTTTGGTGGGCAGAGGCCAAAGATGCTAGTTGTCCTGCAACGCACGGGATAGTCCTACACAAAGTAGCTTTCCCACATCCCTCAGGACTTTTGGAAAACCCATCAGGCATTCATGTAGGTGGAAAAAAATCTGGTTATAATTACCTGACCCTACAACCTAACTCTACTTAAATATAAACATAAAGGTTTTTTTTTTTTCCCTAAAGTTTTAACACACTGGATTTTCTAGGAATAAAACTACCTACAATTCAAAGGAAGAGCATACTTTTTGGTTAGGAATTTTACCTAGAGTTGTACAACATTTCAGAAAATCTTCGCCAACAGTCATGTCATTCTGGGTGTCTGAGCCCCTAACACACACCTGGATCAATCTCAATTTGTAGCTGTCACATGTGAGATGGTTCTACACACGTTCAAGCAGTTGGTTAGTTCATTATGTTTTCTAGCCTATTCTTCTCCAAGTATTTAGATACTAAAATATATAAATATAACTTTGTTTTAAATTAAGTTCCTTGATTTTTCCTTTATACTGCAACCCTGGCATTATGTTGCTCTTTTGGAAATTACTATCTAGAAAGATATAGAAAACCTATGATTTCTTTTCAGGATAAGTAAAGGGAGACTATTGAGTTTTTGTTATAAAAAGAGGGCGCTGGCTCTAATACATTTGAGAACTACTGGACTAGAAAGTGTGTAGGAAAGTGATGGGAGATGTAAAGGTAAGACAGGGCCAGGTGATTGTGGCTTTGAGAAGCCTGTAGGTGACTGGGTAACAACTAGAGCCCGGCGAGGGTGACACAATAGAAAGCCTTCACGTTGACATGATCAAAGCTGAGCCTTAGGAGGACTGAGCTGCAACTCTGGGTAAAGAGAACTTTAAGAGGAAAGAGTCTGGTGGCGACAACAACAGTTAGTAACCCTGGCTTGTCACTACAGATCTCTATGTTAAAGTAAGGAAGGGATAGTTTTCACAGGGATATATTATTTAAAGACCATAGGTCAAAAGGATTTAAAGATCAAAGATCAAAAGGATTTTGTGGCATTCGTTTTAGGGATAAGGGAAACGGGGCAACTGAAGGTTGTCAGGATGAAAGATAAAGATTTGGAGGGGTGTTCATAAAATTAAGGTGACTGCTCATGTGACAGTGCCTTAAATGAGCAGGCAAGGAAGCAGAGAGAGGACAGCCAAGTTCAGAACTCTGGGTGACGTCCACTTGTAGGAGGAGGTGGGCGTTTAAAAGCCATAGCAAAAATAGAAAGAGGAGCAGTCAGACAGGCAGGGGGAAAGCGGAGTACGATCCAGCAGAAGCCAAGGACAGAGGCGGAGGACGTAATCGGCAGGGTTAGTGCGCAGAGAGGTCGAGGCTGGAGACCAGGAGGACGGCTGCCAGCGGCTCAGGCCTTCCTAGCAGCCGTCAGAACAGTCTCAGTCCAGCCCAGGGAGCGGAAGCCAGGCTGCAGGAGGCCAGGGCCCAGTGGGCGCGAGGAAGCGGAGGCGACAAGTCTCAGTGACTCTTTCAAGAAGTTTGGTGGTTAGAAAGAAGAGAAATAAGATATTAGCTCAAAGGAGGAGGAAAGAAAAGGGACGTCTTAGGATGACCAGATAAACAACAAAATGTTGCAGGGACTGGTTTTCAGTTTCTTTATCTGTCAAGTAAATGAACTGAGATCCAAGGGCCTTTGGTACAACCCTAAGATGCTCTGATGAGTGGCTCGGTACAAATCACATTGGTTAGGAAAGAAAGCATTGTAACAAAAGTCTTGTGTCACGGAAACAGGGTTTATGTCTCCATGAGATTTAAAGAGGGATAAACAAATGCCCCACTCCTATGAGGCTCCTTCTATAGACTACAAAGCATTATAATACTTGAAGGGCTCACCACGCCCACCATTGAAGAGGTGTCAAAAGCCAGACCGCCTCCTTGCTTGGGGACCTGAGAGCCCACTGCACGACCACGTCGCAGCCTGGCAGGAGCTCAGGCCCTGACGTCGGTGCTGGATTCCAATCGTGGCTTTGCAACCCACTGGGTCTGAGGACTTGGACGTGTTCCTTAACTTCTCCAAGCCCTTTCCTTTTCTTTCACATTTAAAGTGAGATCCTACCAGCATCTAGTCGTAGGGCTGTCATGTGTATTATAGAATGTAAGGTATTATTATTGGTATTCTTAACATCTCAAGATTAGAGTTACTGCTGCAGTTTCACAGGTACGGAACTGAGGCATGGAAAGATGAAGTGGCTTTCCTAAGTTGCCACAGATGCAGAACGGAAGGCAAATTTCTAAGCTAGCATCACAGTGACCATACCAGCTAGCCCAGGCTCCTTCTTAATTGACTGAATAGTTTGTACCAGCTCAGATCAACAAAGTATTGACAGTGATCCACAAGGTAGGTGTGGTAACAAAATTAGAGTCCTTGAAGAATAAGACTCTTGTGACCAGCGATGTTTACCTCTTTCTAAATGCATCAGGCAAAACCCCCAAATGCTATATAATTAACCATGAGAGATGAATATTTCAAAGGAACGGATTCAAAGCTGTAATGTTTCCATTCCACCGCCATCTTCTGATCTCGGAAGCCCGACCCACCTTACCCACAGGCCAGAGCAGGGTATGGGAGAGAAGGACATCTGGGATCTGGTGACCAGGGGAGCCCAACTGGCTGGCACTAGGCCCACCTGAAGGTGTCCCGGACGTTTGGCTAGTGTGTTCTTCTCAGGACTAAGACCCCCTGGGATCACTATCGGAAACCGCAGTTTTCAGAGTATCTATGGAATGCCCACAAACAGCGGCCTGGCCAAGGCTTATAAATATGTCACAACACAGGTGACCTGATTTCAGAAACAGGCCCCAAAGCTACTGGGTGAATTACAAGGAACTACAGTAGAGACAAAAGAAAGAGGGTCACACGTAAACTCTAAAACATTTCCCTTGGTTTATAAACATGCTTTGCTATAAAAGATAGCAAATCATGTGCACTCAAGTATCAGTGAAGCTCTCCTTAGAGTTCCCTTGTGTTTGAAAGCAGTGATGCAGCCACATTACAGACAAATGTCCCAGATACATAAGACGCTGCCATGGTCTCACTGTGCAACGAGAGAGACTGTGCTTCACACCCAGCAGAGGCCTTGTCCGGACAACTTAAAAATTGTAAATCCAACTGAGACACAGTCAGGTGCCTATAGCTATCAAAACGACAATGTCTGCTATAACTAATGATAAGAGGATATTCATTAGGGTAAAATGAGCAAAGTGAATGAACAGGCTATATATATCTGCTCAATCCTATACAGATTCTAAAGAAGGAAATCCCTCCATTTCCTGTAAGAAAGCAAGTACTGGATAATGCTGTGACACGGGTCTCAGCTGGTTTTTCCAGCTCTGTAAAGAGCAAAGAAAAGGACACAGTAATCTGGTTTGAGGCAGCTCATGCCAACCAAGGACCACTGAAGATGCAGCTTTGGAAGGCTGACACTGCTCAAAATGAAATAAAGGATTTGCATTTCATTTTACATTATTCTCATGTCACCATCTTAGTCCGCTAAAGAGAAAAAAAAAACATGCTTATATTTGGGGTGCTTTCTTGGGTTTAGCCATCACTTAACAGTTCATTTACTCATTCTAAACATTAGAGTTAACTAGTGCCTGATGTACTGAGCCAGGTACCTGTACATTAGGATAAAAAGAGACATGGTCCCTGATAAAGAACCTATAAATGTTTGTTTAGGAGCTCAACTATCTCAGTTGTTGAGACACTTTTCTAATTTTCAACACAATCTACAATGAGTCCAACTCATTGTCTAGTTGGTCTTATCCCACAAATTAATAAAGGTAAAAACATTTCCGTTAATTAATTTATTTCCAGGATAAAATAAAGACCTGGATGCAAATATTTCACTCTATTCTTCTAGTTAAAGAAGAAAAACAAATAAACTGAGCTACCCTCTTCTTGCCAGGGAAAGCTAAACTGAAAGAAAAAAAAAACAAAAAATAAGAAAAGAATTAATGTTTTAATAAAAAGCACTTAGGGCTTCCCTGGTGGCGCAGTGGTTGGGAGTCCGCCTGCCGATGCAGGGGACGCGGGTTCGTGCCCCGGTCCGGGAAGATCCCACATTCCGCGGAGCCACTGGGCCCGTGAGCCATGGCCGCTGAGCCTGCGCTTCCGGAGCCTGTGCTCCACGACGGGAGGGGCCACAACAGTGAGAGGCCCGCGTACCACAAAAAATAAAAATAAAAAAATAAAAAGCACTTAAATATATGTGAGCATCACTGTATCAGTTTCTTTGGTTTATGACTATGACACTTATGCTGAAGGAATCCATCAGTTTTAACTCTACTGGCAAGGCAAAAGGAAAAAACAATACCCAACATGCACCAAATGAAATAAAGACTAATGTGGGAAAGATTTTTTTTCTCCCCAGCTAAAAAGGAAATATCTCCATCCTTTTGGAATAATAAGGGAACTTAAAATGCCTTAATGTCAACCCGTTTAGCATATAACCCACCTTATAGTGTTTACTATTTACTTAGTCAATTCACTCAATTTTTAATATGCCTGAGGATGATATAAATGCTTTCTTGTATAGACTTTTCCTCTTGCTTCTGTATGGAAAGATTTTATTTCTATTGGAGAACAATGGAATACGTTTTATTTCCATTAGAAGGTATCAGAATGTCTTGTTTCCTGTACTCATAAAACCAAAAAGGAAGACAAAGAAGTGACCAGCAACAAAACGATTTGGTAAAGACTCCTCCCCTTTAAAAAGTCACTGATCAATATTTGGTGGAAAGAGAAACTGGCTGTGACACGCTCCTGTTTCAGCTCAGACACACAATGGCTGCGGTTCTGAGAGGCTGCCTGCTTCAGTGCATCACTCACACAGGTCCAGATGGGGATAACTTCAGCCTCGGGTTCTGGCCAGTCTGTACAAGCATGGGCTCAAGCAAGTAACTTGTCTTTCCTGACATGAGTACAGAGAGACAATATTACACTATGGCTCATAAAAAGTATGCAAATTGGTGATGCCTTCCGGACATCAGTGTCAAAATTAACTAGTAGTTGATGCCTACTTGCTTACGTTTCCTTCGTTTGAGTTCAAATTCTTTTGCTCCGAAGGGGAAATGTTTACTCTTGTACACATTTTGGTTTCAACCTCTGAAACCATTGCTAGAAATTAATCTGAACCACTGAACATCTGCTGTAAAACCCAAACCCAAATCCATCATTTTAATGACATCGATTACAAGTATACTGTTTATAAAATTCTACTGTGAATAGCTGTGCATTGTCACCACACAAGCCATTACATTAAAGCCAGCGCCTTAGTCCTGATGAATTACTCAAAACTATAGTTCACAAATTAGTGGATGCTCCTTACCTCATGCTGGAAGCTAGTTTTCAGCCAGTAAAGAGTTCTCTTATTCATGTATATGTCCATTCTCACCTAAATCTCCAGGTGCATTGTTATGCGGTCTTCTTCTACATATATACACAGACCTATCAGCTCACCAATATCAAGGAAGAACAATGGCAGAACTGCCACATCCATCCGTTTAACACTGAAGAAGTGACAGCGGATCAGCCCCCACCCCCCATTCCTATTCCCTTGGTAAGGATCAAACCAGCACTTCCCACCGGATTAGAAATAGAAAACAGTTTACTTCACTGATGTAAATAACTCTGCAGTGCCCTTCGTCGAGTCTAAAACCTTTCATGTATTTAAACCAATTTCCTTAAGACAGACTGTCAGAAATGGAATCTTTTCTTCCCCTTTATTCTGAATCAATGTTTCTCTGTATGTTTTCTGAATCTTAGTTAATATCTTCTATTTTTAGTGTTTACTTGTGTGAGTGTCAAATGAATGGTGACGGGGTGGGGGGGCTTGAATTTGATAGTATTCTAGTTGGACAAGCCAACTGTGGTCATGCGTCCTAACCACAGCTGCCCTGGGACCATTTTTAAGGCTAGTGATTAATGTCTACTGACAAATTCATGTTTTTTAAAAAACTGTGGCAGCAGATTAACATGGCTAATTCATTTAACAGGTATTACAGATTCATGTAGCAAACTGTATGATAGGCACAGAAGAATATACAGAATCCTGGTAAGATGTAATCCCTCACAAAACAAAAAGACGGAAAGAAAAGGAAACTTGAGCCCATTTTTGTCACAGTTTGGCTTCCTCCCACACATTTCCTGCCATCAAGGGTATGTAGTCCATGCTCAGATGGCACTGGGAAGAGGGCCCAGAGAAGGGCCAAGAACTGCAATGGCACATAGTAGGTGCTCAATAAATACCTGTTGACTGTATGGAGACACACCTTCCTTCTGCACTGTCCTCTCCACGGTGTTAACACTGACTTCAATGGCACAGAAACTCCCAAACAATAAGGTTCAGTCAACCCTGATTCTCACCACACTTGGGTCGTGGAAGAACCTTTCCAGCTGGCCTCCTTGCCCCCATATGCTCCTTACCTCCTGTTTCCTCCTTGTTTTTGGTTCCTCCTGCTTCCCCCACCAAATTAAAGCATTCCAGTCACAGCCCACCGCTGGAGCTCTTTCACAGACGGAGGCCGAATTTGCTGCAGTTCCTGCAATTCCACATGATGTAGAAATCCAAAGCCTTCCACTCCCACCTCTCCTGCTGGCAAACCCACTGAGCCACCCTCCGGCTGCCCCATCAACTCAGGCTCTTCCGTACGGCCTTCCAGCCCTGCATCCTTCACCCAGGTCTACCATCAGCTGGATTTTCCTCTTCTCCCCTCCATGCATGCTCTGCCCCACTCTGGCCTTGCTGCTGACTCCCTCTTCACACTGCACGGTCCCTCCCTTCCCTGTGCCTTTAATGAATGTCTTCAGTTCACCCAGTAATTCATCCCCACTTTCTTCAGGACTCAGCTTCCTCCAAATGATCACATCTTTCTTTAGAATTTCTACCGCACATTAAAGATGCTAAGACTTTGACATTTATGTTGCAGTTTACAACTGACAAACTTACTATACGTGATCACCATTAGAGGTAGGTTTCAACATTCCCATTTTTCCATTGACGATGCCAAGGCCCCAAGAGACAGACAGAGCAGTTTGTCAAGGACACTCCCTCCTGAAGGATCGGTCCTGGGGCTCCAGGTGTGTAACAAAGTCCAAATGGTCCTCCTTTTGTGCCACCTCCCCCTGCAGGTCCTCTCCGCTTCCGCAATCCCTTTACAGTGAACACACTCCAAGGCTGTGAACTTTCTAAATTCCTTTCCCACTTCCTGTCCTCCGTTTCCTCTTAAACTTTACCAAACCATCTTCTGAACCTGTCCTTCCATGGACACTTCCTGGCCAAGGTCACCATAGTTTCTGTATGGCCAAACCCAATCAACAGAATCTGACACGGTTGGTGACGTTATTCTGGAACTGAGTCCCTGGCTTTCTGCCCACCACACTCCTTGTGGCCCCACCTAACTCACTGACTGTACCGTCTCAGTTTCCCTCACTGGTCCCTTCTCCCAATTCTAATTTTCAAATGTTGGGAATCACCCCAGGGCTTTGTCCTTGGCCCTCTTCCCTTCCCTATCTAAAAATATTTCGGGACTTCCCTGGTGGCACAGTGGTTAAGGATCCACCTGCCAATACAGGGGACACGGGTTCGAGCCCTGGTCTAGGAAGATCCCACATGCCGCGGAGCAACTAAGAGCCCGTGTGCCACAACTACTGAGCCTGTGCTCGGGAGCCCGTGAGCCACAACTACTGAGCCCGTGCGCTGCAACTACTGAAGCCCACGTGCCTAGAGCCCATGCTCTGCAACAAGACAAGCCACCCTGATGAGAAGCCTGCGCACCACAACGAAGAGTAGCCCCCGCTCGCCGCAACTAGAGAAAGCCCGCACACAGCAACCCAACGCAACCAACAATAAATAAATAAATAAATACATTAAAAATAAATAAATAAAAAATAAATAAAAATACTCCTTTCAGTCCCATGGCTCTAAACACCACTCAAGACCTGTTCTATAGCCTGAACTCCAGCCCCACAGTCTAGATCTATTGGGTTGGCCAAAATGTTCATACAAATGAACAAACATTTTGGCCAACCCGTATATGGTCTAGCCTTCCAGCACCAGCCTCTGCCCCCGACTCACTCTGCAGCCTCCTCGCCTACCACTTCCCCCTTCACTCTGCTACAGCACACGGGCCTCCTTGCCACTCCTTGAACATGTCAAGGAGCTTAGCCTCAATGCCTTTGCTCTTGACATTCCACTGCCTGGATCCTTCCCCAGATATGTAATTTAATTCAGGTATCTGCTCAAATGCCACCCCATCAGCAAGGCATGCCTGACCTTCATGAAAGAGCACCCACCTCCCGTCCGTGACCTCTATCCCCTTACCATGATGCCTCCTTTTCCTTTAAACCACTTATCACCACCCTGCATATTTGCATATTATATATGTATGTGTTTGCTTATGCCTCTTCCAATAGAATGCAAGCTCCATGAGGGAAAGAAACTTGTCTCTTTTGTTAAAGACTATCTCCCTAACACCTAGAAAAGTGTCTGACATATTGTAGGGCTCAATAAATACTAGTTGAAGGAATGAACATATGATAACATCACACAAATGATTAAGTATGTATCATCTAATTGTTTAGTAATTGTAAATGCTATCACCTGAACCATATTTTAATTCCTTAAGGGGAGAACCTTGTGCCTTACCTTCCAAATGTGTATGTAGTTGGCATAGTTGTGGGCACGCAGTAGGTGTTCAATAAAGACTGTGGCTGCCTCACCGATTTGAGCAATGCAGAGAAAAGCAGGACCAGAATTTCAAGGATATTCAGCAAGTCGTTATTTTTAGGTAACTCTACGTGTGCAGATTTTTACAAAGAAAATGAACTGATAAGAGTCCCTGCCCTGTGGGAATATGGTTGTATGACATTGAAAATGGAAAACCATAACGTATGTGGAATTTTAAAAAGTGTATAAATAACTAAAAATAGGTCAAACACTTATGGCAAGAGCCCACGCTGAAAGAAATTCAACTAGAAGATAGAATAGGGGTTAAGGCTAAAGGGGGAATATGGGATTTTAACTCAAGAAATCTAGATAAAAATAAGAACTGAAGAATGTTCCATACAAAGAGAGGGGAATTAATCCGGAGAGAGGAAGGAAGAAGGTAGCAGTCCAAAGCTACAGGTGCCTGTCAGGTTTTAGGACCAAAGAACACAGCCCCACATCCCTGTGGACAAGTCTGTTCTGAGAGGAAGGAATGTGAGGTTTTGCATCAGTGGCACCACTGACTTGAGAATCAGAATCATTAATAAAAGAGCAGCAGCTCTGGAATTTCAGGGCGCTGGGAGGTACTGTAATGTTTCCAGATCATGCTTCAAACCAGTGCCTCTGTCCTGCCACAGATCACTCCCAATCAGTTTTATTTACAAAATGAATATGTGAAACTTGACAGGTTCGTTGAGCTAACTACTAGATGATTCCTTCAGCAGTCTGCTATTCACGTACTTTTAATAGAATTTTTTATACCCGAGAGGAAAAATAATCAAGAAATTATTTTTGTTGACTTAATTTTCATGGCAAAAAGGATTAGAAACTGAAGAAGAGCATACTGTATTTGCCATTGAACACATTGTTGGCACTGAATAAAGGTATAATTGGTGGAGGTTATCATAGCTGGTTCCCTAGTGACCCGGTATTTCTTTGTGATTTTTAAGGTTACAAAAGTGAAATAAGAACTCTAGGTAGTTCCATCAAGAATTTAAGGTGCTTAACAAATACTCTGCATTGCCTCTGAGTTAGCACTGCCTTGTTTTTATTGTTTTTTGTTTGTTTGTTTTGTTTTGTTTTGTTTTTGGCTGCCCACGGCATGTGGGATCTTAGTTCCCTGACCAGGAATCAAACCCTCACCCCCTGCCTTGGAAGTTCGGAGTCTTAACCACTGGACCTC
This sequence comes from Monodon monoceros, assembly GCF_005190385.1. NCBI lineage: Eukaryota > Metazoa > Chordata > Mammalia > Artiodactyla > Monodontidae > Monodon > Monodon monoceros. The sequence goes on from NW_021703780.1 coordinate 30,357,722, forward strand.
CAGGGAAGTCCTTGGATTGTTTTTAATTTCCTACCCCAGAACACATCACTGCCTCTGTCATTGGATCAGAGCACCTTTATTCGTCCTAGTCCAGGCCCATAAGCTTCCTTGTCTTATTAACAGGGAAAACAGCTTTAGAACGACCTCTGCAAACTTTTCCCAGAGCTTTGGACCACGAAGACTGACTGAGCCTCTCATTTTTTCCCCTCAGTCACAGGCCCTCCTCAGCCAAGTCATTATCGTCCTGGCTTATTTCTTCCACCTGGTTCTGTGGGGCAGACTCCCCAACTCAGCCTCCCGACGTAAGAAGTCTGACACTAGAAGGGCTGGTTTCGTTTTCACAAGCTTTGAGTAAAAAATAATAATAATTCAAATGACATTTCCAGGTAGATGAAGTAGCTTAACACAAAGCATCTGCCAAACAGGATGCTCCTTTCTTTTCCAGACATCTTTATGAACTGAGCAAGTTTTAGATGTTAGGGATTTCTAAGAAGTTTGAATATACGTTGTATCATCTTTCACACTTCTAGAACTTCAGAAATAGGTAAAGCCACTGTCTGACATTGGATCCTCCTTTCACTTGCCCTCCACCAGACACCCTCGCTCCCAAGGAGATAGGCCAGGAGAGAACGAACAACTGGTCTACCCACTGACTCTCCCTATAGCCTTCTGTTGGGAAAGATAAACCACTATCTTTCCCTTCTGTTCCTGATAACGTGTGAGCTGCTACACTGAAGAGACCATCTTTTTTCCTATATCTATTTACCTCCATGAATTGATTTAAATTGTTTTTTTTTTACTTGCATTTGATCCCTACTTACTTTTGAAAAAAAAAAGGCATATAAAAAGGATTAATTTTTCTAGTTAGAATAACCTAAAGTCATTCTGACTGTAGTAATGTTTTCTGCATTTTGCTTTAAATTCTCAGCAGGAAACTTTTCTTGAATTTGTTTTGAGTCATACTAAACTGTTTTTAAACATTAAATGTTCAATCAAGATGTGTGACCCTGGGTAAGTCCCTTAACTTCTCAAGCTTCTTCCTCACCTGCAAAACGACATCTTCTCTGCCTGCTTCACAGGGTTATTGAGAAATCAAAAGAGTTAACATAAACTTTGGAAACTACACAAATATAGCATATGATATCCTAAGTGAAGGCACACAGAACCACTCCGAAAGAGGACGTATGGAGATGGAGCCTCTAAGAGGCTTGAGAAGAGACCCTCAAAGCATGATTATGGCACCCAGCATAGCATATTCTTGGTCATTTAGCATACCAGACATCACGTGAGCACCTATAAAACAGAATAAAGGTGAAAGGAAAAAGAGACAAGAAAAGCAAGGAGGAGAAAGTATAATTAATGTAAGTTATATTCTGAGACAGGCAACTATAGCAGGAACTAAATAATCCCAGGAGCTATAATATTTTTAAAGGAACCAAAATAGGAAATTTTTTTTTTTTTTTTGGCGGTATGCGGGCCTCTCACTGCCGTGGCCTCCCCTGTTGCGGAGCACAGGCTCCGGACGCGCAGGCTCAGCGGCCATGGCCCACGGGCCCAGCCGCTCCGTGGCATGTGGGATCCTCCCGGACTGGGGCACGAGCCCGTGTCCCCTGCATCGGCAGGCGGACTCTCAACCACTGCGCCACCAGGGAAGCCCAAAATAGGAAATTTTTTATGCCAATTTTTATAGGCTAATTTTCACAATGTTTATCTTTACCAAACAGAAGATTTACCATTTTGAGAGTAAGAATCAGGATGCTGCCCAATTCCTTCCAATAAGTAAAAAATAAAATCAGCTTAGAAGATATGAGCAAAAATTTGTGAAATAAAATGTGTGAACATATATGCATACACACAAATATGCATTAGGAAAAATATTAAAAGTAAATACATGAAAATACTAACTGGGGTTATATTCGGTGCTGAATTTCAAGTGACTTTTACTTTCTTCTTCATATTGCCTGCATTTTCTGAAATTTCACAGCAAATGTTTTCTTATGTAGTAATTAAATTAAAACAAATGTTACTGTGAGTGGATAAATAAGTTGTGGTATATCCAGACAATGGAATTCAGCGTTATAAGAAATCAAGAGCTATCAAGCCATGAAAATGCAGGGAGGAATCTTAAATGCATATTACTAAGTGAAAGAAGCCAACCTGAAAAGGTTACATACTGTATGATTCCAACTATACGACATTATGAAAAAGGCAAAACTATGGAGACGGTGAAAAGATCAGGGATTTTCCAGGGTTTGAAGTGGGGTGGGTAGGGATGAATAGGCAGAGCACAGATGATTTTTAGGGCAGTGAAACTACTCGGTATGATACTATAATGGTGGACACGTGTCATTACACATTTGTGAAAACCTACAGAATGAACAATACCAAGAGCGATCCCTAATGTAAAATAAGGATTTGGGGTGATAACGATGTGTTAGTCAATGTAGGATCATCAATTGTATCGGGTACCACTCTGGCGGGGGGTATTGATGATGGGAGATCTGTGCGTGTGTGGAGGAAATCTCTGTATCTTCCTCTCAATTTTGCTGTGAACCTAAAACTGCTCTAAAAAATTAAACCTTAAAAATAAACATTATTTGAGTTGGGGGTTTTTGAGCACAAGCCACCTGTTCTCCTTGCTTGGCCCTGAAATAAACCTTTCCCTGCTCCAAAAAAAAAAAAAATTCTACTTAAAATGTAAGAAGGAACAAGTGGGCAGCACTGAACATCATATATGTTTTTGTTACTATTCCCACAAATGTTGTATTTTCACCAAAACAACATATTTTCCACATAATCTAAACTACCGAAAAATAAAAGTATTATTACTTCTCTACCATGGCAGAGCATTTATCCACGATGGCATTAAAGACTAACAGGAAAAAACAAATCCTGTTTAGTAGGTGAGATTATTCGTCTCCTGTGACTAATAACAATTCTAATTTCGCTAAGAAAAGATGGCTACATAAAGTCAAGCAAGGCTCAGAGGAGTCCAAAGTGGTATCGCTGGTTGTCACACGAGACTCTTTACCTGGTCCCCCACCTTGCATCCTAGTCCTTCACAGTTCACACTGACTGAACAAAGGACAAATCAAACGACTACAAAAATATATGTGAGTCTAAGCTAGCTTTGTCTTAACCCCTGATAGGGATCTCTATAAAGCTTCCCCCTCAAAATACTCACAGATATTCAAAGCCTTTGTTATCAAACAGCAGAAAAGGGGACTTCCCTGGCCATCCAGTGGTTAGGACTCGGTGCTTTCACTGCTGGGACCTGGGTTCAGTTCCTGGTCAGGGAACTAAGATCCAGTAAGCTGCACGGCTTGGCCAAAAAAAAAAAGCAAAGCAGCAGAAAAAGTACGGACTTGAAGTGAGAAAACGGAGTCGACTTTCCTAGTGTGAAGGACTAAGAAATGCAACCCCACGAGGTCTCAGTTTCCTCATTTGTAAAACAGAAGTTAATAGACATAAGGCATCCAGCCGGAAGCCTCATGAACTAATGAACATTAACTTTTGTCCTCCCCAAGCCACCCCCCAGCACAGACACACGTTAAATTGGATGAATTTTGTTACACTCCATTCGGCTTTGGAACCCTTTCTTAGAGTCAAAATGTCCTTGAAAGGCCGTTTTGTAAGGCAGAACCCCGCTCCTGTGGGAGTGGTGAAGCTCAAAGGTGCAGGGAAAGAAGCGGGTCTGGTGAGGGACAAAGAAGTGAAGAGAATGGAGCGACAGGATAAGCTGAGATAAAGTGGGAGGTGGTGGGACTGAGTTCTCAATGAGGGCACTGAAGCCTGTAAGGAAATGCGGATGTGGCCACAGAGAGGGGACAGCTGACGATAAAGTATGACAAGTAAACCGTAAAGTTCTAAGTTACTAAAATAAAAGCTGGGACCCCGCTCGTTCTCCCTACAAATTAAGCGCTTTATATCCTGATGTGTTCAAGATAATACTGTGCACTACCTTTGGCTCTTTCAAGTTAGATTCTCAGTTATTCCATCAGCACCCAGCATTCAGAGGCTCTGACACAGAGCAGGCTTGCTAGAAATGTTTGCCCAATTAATATAGATACAGGCTGACTTTTCTTCCTAAGGTTATTGTAACTACCAAAGTCATCATGAACAGAAGGGTCGAAGTATCAACATTGGGATTTCACTGCATTGCTACAGGTTCTTTATAAGTGTGCAGAGGTCTTGGGATTTCAGATCCTAATGTACAAATAAGAATATTTTTTAAAGCAGTTATTTTTAATAATTTACAAACCATGAGTCATCCAATAGCCTGGCTAAATGTGGAAGAGACTAGTATGACTACATTTTCCTGAGGTGAAGACTATCAAAATCCATTCCCAGAACTGGCCAAATCGTACCAGGGATAGAACTAGGAATAGAGCTCAGCTATGTTTCGCCTTCAGAAGCTCTTTGTAGTAGCAAAAATTTTTTTTTTAAGTTGTCTTCCAATAGATTTTTTTTAGTGCAATTTATTCCTATTTTGAAAAGAATGAAAGGAGACATATATAAATGAGCCAGAAATGCCACCTACTCCTTCCAACACAAGGATCTCCCCATTCCCCCATAAAAGCCTTTATTTACAGCTGAATTTGGCTCATCCTGTTGAGTGCCCAGCCTAGAGGCACACAACAAAAGTGGTAACAACCAGAGGCATCTATCTAGATCATCAGATTTCCTTCCTCTGGTCAGTGTGTGCCACAAATCTCACGCTGCAAAAGCTACAACTCATCCTTCACTGTCAGATTTCTTCCAATTCAGTTGCAAATGTTTATTTACTTTTATTTCAGTTCCCCCAACAACAGAGAATGCAGAAGTGGTCGCCTCCACACCACGTAAGGGCCTCTCCTGAGGCAATGGTGGAAGGTGGACCCGCAGCAAAGAACAGGTGGCCGGTACTGCTATATCTCGTCCCGTTCTATTACCAACTTCAATTCGCAAGCCACCACTGGGCCAGTATGTGACAGACAAACTACAGTCAAACCGAATCCTCAGTACAACTCCTAGACAGCCTGGATGAAAGCAAAGGAAAAAGGCACGTGTCCAGCTTGGGTTATTCCATCTACTTGGCTCTACCAAGGAACGGTGGAATCGGAGCTTACAATATCTAGAACCAACATAGAACAGATTAAAAAGGGGCCAAAATATGTTCTGTAAATAATAAAATGGGTATATATCCTACATTTTGGTCCATCTATGTTTTCCTAATTATAGACTCCAAAAACTCCTGTATCCCTGGCCCCAGCAAATTTCCTTGCTATGTCTGATCTGTGCCAGCAATGTCTAAAAATACCCACGGAGACCCCACGCGGGAAACCCCTGAGAGGTGATCAAAGCACAGGACCTTCCGCCAACACGCTATCCAAATCATCCACCTTTGCTCCCTTTGGACCTTTATAAAAACCTTCGTCCTTCGTGATTATGCTTTAGACATTACCACGGCCATGTGTCCAACCTTCTTTGAAGTCCTGACCACTGAAAGCTCTCACTCTGTCTCTATCACAGTTTTCCTAAAGGAAAGGGAGGTTGGTTCACAAGTCTTAAGTCCTCAGGGAAGAAAGGAGCTCAGAGAAGAACAGACAACCGGACAGTTTCTGTGGACACACCAGCGGGTTTTCTGTTGCTTCAGGTAAACCAATACATGATCAGTTTCATGGCTCATTCCTCGGGGAAACACAGCCAGCCTCGGTTCACAGTATTTCAAAAGTATCACAGAAAATAAGGAATAAATTCCCTTCCACTGCCCACATATGTATAATGAAGAGACTTTTCCCATAACAAAGAAGGATTCAGAAGAGGGCTCCTTTTTATAATAGGAGTAAACCACATCTCTTGTCAGTTGTTTTTCCTTCCCACTATCAATCTCTTGGCCTCAAGAGCAGAAAAGAAGGGCCACTGATCCCCTTTAGGTCACCTTTTCCAGTGGAAAAGGCAGCTGTAGGTTTTAAGAATCCTTAGGATGGGGTTTTGAAAATAAATTATCTGAGGGTGAGGGATACCCAAATGTGGAAATCACAAAAATAACTCAATAAAGTCCCAAAGTGCCAAGGCCATTAAGAAAATACCACAGTCAAGGAAGAAAGGAGGCCCGTAAAAGGAAGCAGGTTGTGACTTCTCACCCAACCGCGGGCTGTGGGTGGCTCTCCAATGGTCAGCGATGCCTTGGAAAGGTCAAGTGTAGTGGCTCAAGGGTCTAAATGTGCTTAATGAACCAAGGAGCCCAAGTTATTTTGGGAGGAAAGAAAAATATGTTTTCTGAGTATTTTTCCTTTCCCCTAGCTTAGCACCACACCCACCTAGCCTTTCCAGTCATGTCACCTGTTTCAAAGTCTGTTTCTTTGGTCTCTTTCATTATTTCTTTTCCTTTAGAGAAAATTATATCCACTTAGTTCAGAACAAAGAACCCATCTGAGAACACTACATATGTGTGTGCTTTGTTTTTCACAGTGCTTCAAGCAAACCATCTGCAGGCATGCTAATTTATGATTACAAAAGTTGCTCAGACAGGTATTTAATCAGTGAACGAGTGGATTAAGGCATAAATTTTAAAATAGAAACTCTGACACTTGGCTTCAGGAGAAAGGTTAACCCAGGAAGCTGGGCTCTTTGCTTCCCTGCGGCTCCAACTCCATGGTGGAAAGGAACAGTGGATAACGTCAGCCCTTCTCAGATTCGCTCTGCTCAACTTCTCCCCTGCTGTGCCAGCTTTTAAATACATGAAGGTTTGTTTTCAGAAATAAATCCTGCCTATTTCCCCTCTCCTTCCTTCTCCGTGCCGATAAATTCCTTGAGGGTGATTTTTGGATTGCGTCTCTCAAGCTCCAGGTTATATGAACTTTGGTGTCACCTGGAAATGTTTTTAATTTCTCCCAGTATGGAGGGAACAGAGAAAAATGAATCGACTTCCTAAAACTTTACCTTTTGAATATGGCATACCCAAATCAAATAGACCTGAGTTCTTCTAAGGATAAAACGGTCTCACCCTCACTCGGCCCCAAGTTCTTAATAATGCATCTCTTCTGATTATCAATAACAATTTTTTTTGGACCATGTGGCAGATCCGTTTCTCTTGTTCATCATATTTTTTCTCAATTAAAGATTCTAATGGCCACTGAAGCAAGACAAATTACCCTCATCATTTATGTCTATAAACCTCTGTGACTCTGAGCTTCAGAATTATAATGGGAAACAGAAATCGTGCCTTTGATTTTAAAAGCAGAAAGGTGGCACTGTGTTGCACTTCATAAACACACAGAGAATCGAGAAAACGGAAGAGATTCGAATGAAAAGCCCTCCAGTCAAAACCTCAGCCTTCAGCCACCCGTTCTATTTAAGAATTCTTAGAGTCAAGAAGTTCTTCTTTAAATCTAACCTACATCTATCATGCTTCAGTGAAAACCTACTCTGTCTGTGCCAGAAACAAAACAGATGGTCACCATACACAGCTTAATAGCTCCTCATAATTTTGAAGTCTGTTATTAAGTCATTTTTTAGTCTCCTCTTCTTGAGGCTAAATAATCCCAAGTCTTTCAACTTATCCTTATAGGTTCAATTTTACAATCCTTTAATCATCATCAATGCTCTTTGCTAAACATTCTTAAGTTTTCCACATTGCTCTTATGTTTTGAAACCCAGCTCACCTTTGGAATTGCTTCTCGTTGTCTATAAAAACCCAGGCCTTTAGTGCATTACACACAACCCACAGAATGTACTCGAATAGGAAACCTACTGCTTTGTTTGGGTTCTTTTTGGTACAAACCTACTCCGGCGGCTCCTCCTCTAAGGAAAACATGTTCTTTGGGAACCAGTGATCTCACTCCTATGCGTTCTTCCCCACCAGAGCTCTTCACGGCCTTTCTCAACCCACTTTCCCCAAACGATCCTGTTATACGATGAGTATCTAGCTAATCTGATCCACTTATTTAAACCAAGTTGTTAACCAAAAAAAGTCTTAAAATATGCTATGCCTTGCAGATAACATCTATGAAGGTCCTGTCCTCAAAGCCTTAACTCAAAGAAGAATCCCCGGCACCTTCTCTGGTGAGAATCACAAGAGGGAGGTTGGGGTCAGTCGGGATGGACGTGGAGACCCCTTCTGTGCTGCTCAAACTGCACCACACCAGCCGTGCGTAGAACTGTGGGCAGCTTTGGGGTGTGTGATTTTAGTCAACTCTCTCTGCAACCTTCTCCAACCATATAGGCATCCCCTATGGCCTCTCTTCTATCGAATGAAATATTAGATTCTGACACTGACCGTGCCCTTCTCCTTGAAGCCTCTTCCCCACTCTTCCTAGAGCTGGCTCTGTCTCACCCTCAGGTCTCTGCTCTAATGGAACCTCCTTCCCTTCACACTCTAGAATAGGTTCCCGGCTGTCCCCCAATGCCCCATCCTTCTTTATTACTACATCAGTTCCCCTTACAACACTTGTCACAACTTGCAGTTAGATGCAATTATAGATAAAGGTTCGTTTGCCCACTTCTTGACTGTCTTGCCCACCGAATGGCTCCTCAAAGGGGGGGTCATGTCTGCTCTGCTTTGTATAACTGGCACTGGCTAACAGCACACACTCAATTTTTGAAGGAATAAATGTCTCCAATGCTGGAAATATTTACATTTTAAAACATATCTAGGGGGCGGGGGCGGGGAGGGGGAATGGGATGAAGGCCATCAAAAGGTAGAGACTTACAGTTATAAGATAAATAAGTACTAGGGATGTCATATACAACATGAGTGATCTAATTAACACTGCTATGATATACGAAAGTGGTTAAGAGTAAATCCTAAGAGTTCTCATCACAAGGAAAAAATATTTTTCCTATTTCTTTAATGTTGTACCTATAGGAGATGATGGATGTTGCCTAAACTTCCTGCGGTGATCATTTCATGATGTAGGTAAGCCAAACCATTATGCTGTACACCTTAAACACATTCAGTGCTATGAGTCCGTGATATCTCAATAAAACTGGAAGGGAAAAAACATCTCTAACTGTCTTATAAAGGGCTCTGTCAGCTATTACAAATGGGGTTGGTATTTTGGGGGGTGGTATTTTTTTTTTTTTTGCAGTACCTGGGCCTCTCACTGCTGTGGCCTCTCCCATTGCGGAGCACAGGCTCCGGGCGCGCAGGCTCAGAGGCCATGGCTCACGGGCCCAGCCGCTCCGCGGCATGTGGGATCTTCCCGGACCGGGGCACGATCCCGTGTCCCCTGCATCAACCACTGCGCCACCAGGGAAGCCCCTGGGGGAGTGGTATTTTTAGCAGTGGGACAGGGTGGTGGGAGGGAGGGAGAGAGGGAGGGAGGGATCCCACCCAGATCCGTCTGGTTTAATCATTCAGACATGGCCAGGGCCACGCCCTGCCCTACCCCACCCCCCATCACAGAGACAGCTGCTGCCTCTTCCAAGGCTTTAACTGGAAACCGGTCGGTCCCATCGTCTTGCTTCTGCTCCTTAAAACAATTAATCTCGTGTCCAGTTATTCTCTCTCCTTTCGGCTTCAACATAGTCACGCCTCTTGTAGCATTCCCATCATCTTGCTGATGCTATGTCCTCATGGCTGAGTCCTTCACAGAAGAGCTGGCATTTAATTTCTATGATAATTTAATGAGTAATGAATATTATTTATTAATATCCAGGATGTATCACTGGCAGTGGAAATCTTCGGAGATGCGATTATGGACCTTTTTAAAATTTTCTTCTTTTGATTAATTTTTATTCTCTAGTTTTTCCACCATGTACTTGTCTGCATTTTCTACTTGAGTGATTTTTTTTTAAAGTTAACCAGCTTTATTTCAATGGTATTCAAAGTGAGATTCTACTGAGGGTTAACTTACAAAACTTGCGATCGTCACACAAAATTCGGTGTTTTCAGCTCTGTTCAACTTTCATCTTAATGAATTCAAGACTCATTCAACAAACATATAGATATTCACACACACACACACACACACATTTACCTATATATATATATATATGTCTTCTGTGTGTGAGGCTTTATACCTTGGGACTTGTTTACTATACAGCAAGGCTACCACATCACCAGGCTTGCCTCTCAGGTAATGCTACTTCATAACATCAACCAAGAATACCCTGGGCACGATACCAGGAGCTCCCACAACTTTAATGACGAAGCATCAGGGAGTCCGAGCAGTGAATAACTGAACAGGAAGAGACCTGGGCTCCTTGCCTACCTCCATAAATCATCTGCTGACTTGCAGACCAACATGCAGCAAATGAGTTTTCAAGTGCCCGTGCCTCAGTTTACCCACCCATAAAATGCATAATGCATCCCTCAAAGGGATGTAAAGAGAATCAGTGAAGTAACAGTCTAAGCCTTTGGAACTCCTTGGCAGGAAGGCGCTACATAATTACTATTTGGTACTTAAGTTGCCCTTCATGTGTGCCAAGTACTTTATGATCATTCCTTAGGAGTTACTCCCAGCGATTCTGAAGTTGTCTTCATGTCTATTTCCACTAAAAGGATGAAGAAATTGAATTGGAGAGAAGTGTAGCGATTTGCTCAGGGTCACTAAGATGGCATTGAGGTCTCAGAAGAGGACTTTCCAGGTTCTCCAATTCCCTCAACCACAGCTGAACCCACATCTTCAACACAAACTACCAATACAGATGAAATCCCCATTAAACTGCTCTGAAATAGCCCTCATGGTACAAAAAAAATTGTAACTTGTTTTTGTAGAATAGAGTGAATGGCAAGGAGGTGAAACAGAAACCAAAGCTCTAGAATTAGTAACCCAGACTTCACAATCAGCCTTTTTTTTTTTTTAACACATCTGTATTTCTCCTCACTTCCGGTATAACAGTGTTTCAGCACCTTCATAATCTCTCTGAAGGGCCCATATTTTTCTACGAATAATTTCCAGGACCAACCCTAAGGAGGCATAGAGCCCAGGTTAAATCACCCTGAGTTTTGCCCAGCAAAATACGTACTGGCATTTTCACCCAAGTTGTAGCTCGTGAAAATTAGTGTCAAGAAGGTAAAGAATGAGAAGATGCACGTCATACAGGGTGCATATACAGTTCGAGGAGCCATGAAAAGGTGGAAAGTACCAGCTTGCTTGAGAGTCAGCTGACCTCTTCCCACCAGCCACTTCCTGCATAACTCCAAGGAGGCGTGCACAGAGCCAACGCTGGAGTCACCCCATCTACTTTGCTTACAGACAGTACTACCCAAGACCATGGCCCTGGTTCTCCTGAACCATGCTCCTCTAGTCCACACATCTGTTCTGGTTGTTCAATGAGCAGCAGCCAGATGACCTCAGAGAGTCAAGTGCAGTGATGGAGTTCTTTACCATAAATTTGGATAGAAAGTTCCAGAGCACACGGGCCCTGCCCAAGGCAAAACAGTGAAGTTGGGGGTTGAATTTCCTCTCCCTAAATGTCCCTTCCTTTGACTCTGTCTGTGGGAACATTCCCTCCCACCACCTCTCCACCCACTGGCTCAGGACTTTTCAGAGCCCCTATTTCCCTTCATCCATCGTTCATGAAAGTGTACCTGTCCTGGATTCCATTCCCTTAACTACTACTCCACTAACCTGATCATAATGGCCTGAAAGTCTCAGCCTAGAGAATGGCTAGGAGTGTGGCTCCCAGGCTCCCTGTAGGGTGCCTCTCACACCATGTCACGCTGGCAGCCAGCAGCCACAACTGCTAACGTTTTCAGGAAAAAAAACCGAGTTTACGACAAACAGGTTCTCGCTGAAGGAGCTACCAAAGGACCTACATCAAGAAAACTGAATCCAGAAGGAAGAACTGAGGTGCAAGAAGGAATGGTGAGCGAATAAATCGATAAACATACAGGTAAATATGAAATAAACAATTTAAATACTGATGATGACTAATTCGGGGAGCATAAAACAAAGATAAAAATATCAGACAGGGGGCTTCCCTGGTGGTGCAGTGGTTGGGAATCCGCCTGCCGATGCAGGGGACACGAGTTCATGCCCCGGTCTGGGAAGATCCCACATGCTGCGGAGCGGCTGGGCCCGTGAGCCATGGCCGCCGAGCCTGCGCGTCCAGAGCCTGTGCTCCGCAACGGGAGAGGCCACAACAGTGCCGGGTACCGCAAAAAAAAAAAAAAAAAATCAGACAGGGACTTCCCTGGTGGTCCAGTGGTTAAGACTCCACGCTTCCACTGCAGGGGGCACAGGTTCAATCTTTGGTTGGAGAACTAGGATCCCGCATGCCACGCCGCGTGGCCACAGGGAAAAAGAATCAGACAGCGAAATTAGGAGAGACAGAGTCAAACTTACAGTTACCAAAGGGGAAAGGAGGTATAAATTAGGAGTTTGGGATTAACTTATACACACCACTATATATAAAATAGATTACACAACAAGGACCCACTGCATAGCACAGGGAACTATACTCAATATCTTGCAGTAACCTGTAATGGAAAAGAATCTGAAAAAGAATATATATATACATAACTGAATCACTTTGCTGTACACCAGAAATGCTGTAAATCAACTATACTTCAATTAAAAAGGGAGAAAAATAAAACAAGATCTCTCCGACTCCAAAAAAAAAAAAGAGAGAGAGAGAGACTGACTGTAGTTAAAAGTATGCTAAGGTTCTTCTATTATCCAAGAGGTAGACAGAGATTATGATGAGTTTTATTAAGACAGATATACACTTTAGAATAGTAATGATAATTACTAAAAGAAAAGAAAGAAATTGAATGATAATTTGCAAACCAGGAGAGGAAATAAGCCGGCACATATCTAGAACAAAACTAGATGCGAAATACTCTAATTAAAGGGAAATGTTTGCAAAAGGGGGAAATATGGAAATATAAAAACCCAAAATCACAGCTTGAAATTATAAAATCCTGCACTCTTAGTAATACACCAGACCTGAAAAGCATCAGGAATCCACACTGCAACAGCTGACCTGCAGCAAAATTGCAACACCTGAACTTGGCAATGACTGCCTTCAAGGCTGGCCAAGGCCCTGCCTGCCCACCTGACTCTCTGTTTACTTCTAGTACACAGGACTTGGCTGATAACTCTCCCTTTATCTCCCCAAGACCGCTGCCAATAAAGGATTCAAGATGACTTGTTTTCTATCTTAATACGAATTTAAGTCTGAGTTACCTTTCTCAGAGGTGTCTGGATATAAGCCATAATGCTGAATTTTAATGAACTCCTTTTGTCTGCTAGCAAAGAGTCTCACTGCCAGTGCATAGCAGCAGAGAAATCTGGAGGGGAACTGGGAGCCCTTCCTTTGCTACGTAAGTACCACATCCCGAATACAGTCTCCTGCATATGACCTTGAATTAATATTTTCAATTTACGTGCTTTTTTATGAACTCCCTTAATTTCCAAGAGTTTCTCGAAAAACGTGAGCAATTATTTTCCATGCCTGCCTAAATAAAAACTGCCGAGATTTTATGTAAAGACCAAAGATAGGCTTTAGTTGACACCATAAAGTTGTGCTATAACATGCGAGGTAGGGACAAGTATGAATATGAAGAGCAACGTAACATATCTTTTTCCTCTGTTATTTTTAAGTATTTCCCATTCTCCTCTGGTCCATCCCTTCCTGAAGCAAACGCTAGAATACAAACAAAATAGAAGTAAGGTAGTTCAGTGATCTATTGGGAATTCTCTCTCTCGGGAAGGAAAATTCACCTTTTATAAAATAAATAAAGCCAAAAAATTTTGTCCTCTCTCTCAAGTCCCTAACACTGTTTTAAGAATGAATGGTTTCTGACTTACAGTGAGATATAAACCGGTGACACACTTGGATCCAGTCTGTGTGTGTTTTGAGAGCATATATCGCTTGAAAACCTGCCACGCTATATTTAGTTACAAGTAAATATATCAACTGGAACTGTGTCTGTGGACAAGGTGTTCTTACTGGGAAAGCCACACTCCTTGTGAACACACGTCCGATACACTGAGAAAGCACTTTTGGAACTGGGAAGCCAGGGGAGAGTGCAAAGGAGGGACACGAGCATGTTTTAACGGCTGCGACAATTTGCCATGAAAGGATGTGAAGGCCCGGCTCCTTGCTGCAGCATGCCATGTGCTGCTGAATTCAATTACTGCCATGCCGTCTGCGAGCAATGGAATGTGTAAACAGGCCATATAGCCTTGCATCAGTTCCACAGAATGTTGCACAACCCAAAATGCCTCTCGATGTGTCATTTCCTTCTTGGCCATCTTCCCAGCCCCTGACAGTCAGTCAACAGAAAAAAATAGTACTGAAAGAGATTTAAAATGCTCTTCTCAAGAATACATTCCACCAACCACCAGACTTAACCTCCACCAGCGCTTCTGACTCTCCCTCACCACCCTCCTTAAGGAAAGGGGGAAAGGGAACAGTTTTTTAAAACTGTGATTATTCTCTTAAGTCAAAGATGTTCAACAAGACTTCCCTGGTGGTGCAGTGGTTAAGAATCCACCTGCCAATGCAGGGGACATGGGTTCGAGCCCTGGTCCAGGAAGATCCCACAGGCCGCGGAGCAACTAAGCCCGTGCGCCACAACTACTGAGCCTGTGCTCTAGAGCCCACGAGCCACAACTACTGAACCCGCATGCCACAGCTACTGAAGCCCGTGCACCTAGAGCCCATGCTCCGCAACAAGAGAAGCCACTGCAGCGAGAAGCCCACGCACCCCAGGGAAGAGTAGCCCCGGCTCGATGCAACCAGAGAAAGCCCGCGTGCAGCAACAAAGATCCAACACAGCCAAAAATAAATAAATAAATGTATTTAAAAAAAAATGTTCAACGATGTTTGGTATACTAGTGACTAAAGGATGAATATTTATGACCATCAAACTGCTGCTTGTGTTTGCTGACTTGTAAATATCAAACATGACATGTACCCATCATGTCCATTCCTTGGGCACTTCAGAGACAGGGAAGAACCACTGGAAGTCTGCAAGTCAAGAAGTGAAGGGCTTTTTTGCAGCAACATGGATGAACTTGGAGGGCATTATGCAAAATGAAATAAGTCAGACAGAGAAAGACAAATACTGTATGATATCACTTATATGCGGAATCTAAAAAATACAACAAACTAGTGAATAAAACAAAAAAGAAGCCGACTCACAGATATACAAGACAAACTAATGGTTACCGGTGGGAAAGGGAAGAGGCGAGGGACAATATAGGGGTAGGGGAAAAAGAAAAGGGTTATTATGGGATTATATGAAATCATGTGTGTGAAACTTTTGAAAACTGTAAAGCACTATAGAATTTAAAGAATCTTTCATTTAAAAAAAAAATCGGGGCTTCCCTGGTGGCGCAGTGGTTGAGAGTCCGCCTGCTGATGCAGGGGACACGGGTTCGTGCCCCGGTCCGGGAAGATCCCACATGCCGCGGAGCGGCTGGGCCCGTGAGCCATGGCCACTGAGCCTGCGCATCCGGAGCCTGTGCTCCGCAGCGGGAGAGGCCACAACAGTGAGAGGCCCGCGTACCGGAAAAAAAAAAAAAAAAAAAAAATTGTTTCCCCGTTAAAAAAGAGTTAAAGACTTTTCTACTAATACTTTCCACCAAAGACTAAAATTCAGGTCTGTGGCCTCAGGAATATGTTTACGAGGCTTAGCAATAGCAAGGGTATCTCAAATTGTCTTCACAGACAGCAAGAATGTGAACGCAAGAACTGCGTCCAGATGTATCAAATAGCTTTAAAACAATTCGGCTGTCCCTCCATCCAACACAATTTACCTGCCCCCCATTTTCTTTCACAGGTGACCAAGCTTTATATCAGCATCCACCATGGGTAAATAAGGAAAGGTCATGGGCCAGCCATCATCAAAAGCCTATTCCTTCACCCAACTAGGATGAAGAGTAGTGGAGGATAAAAGCCAGCTGCCGCTGATACCATCTGCAATCAGGCAGAGAAAATGCCGAGCTCGCCTTTCTCGCCACCCTTCACGGGACTGGAGGTGATCCAGTCTCAGAACTGGGTGGAACAGCACAGGAGAAAAATGAGACGATTCTGTGCCCAGACCACTCTGTTTTGATTACATCTGTTACCTTCCGTTTATAAGGTAAAATGTCTGCAACTGGAAGTGCCCGAGAAGATGGAAAAATAAAATGTTCTCTAAAGAATTAAAAGTGTGCTGATGAACTGGACACAGGTGAGAAGGAACAAGCGGGGAAAAGAAAACAGTTTGGCTGCAGGACACAAGCCTGACAAGCTGGGTGAAGCAGGGTGCTGAGGCAGCTCTAGAAACACACATGTACCCTGCACGTCCAGAGAAGCTCTCACTCACCTAAGCACCAGCCCTACTGAAATCACAAGCGGAGCCAAGCAGAGCACTGCTGCAGACGTGCGCTCCAAGCCTACAGGAAAGGAGCCGGATGGTGGGAAAGAAAAGGTGGGGCTTCCCCCTTCACCCACCAGGTCAGGACAGGTAGCTGGCCAGCAGTGACCGGGAGTGTCCCAGCAGTAAGGACACAGGTGATGGCTCTGGCCTCTCCCTGAGAGAAACTATTAACTATGATTTACTTCCCTGGGGCACAACACACAAAAGCTATTAGAAACCCACCCATGTGTATTAGGTATCAGGTTTGCAGGTGTGCTGGCAAGTGAGACTTTTCAGTGCTGGGTGATGTAGAATACAAAGCCTCCAGGCTTGCTTATTTGAAGAGTCATAAGACACTTTGGCTACAGGCTTGCCATGTTGCCAAGCAAGGCTAATAACCTCTTTATGTTCAAAGATCTAATGTTCTTCTCAAATAAGGGTATTGATCTGGCTTGGCTTTCTACTGACCTGTTAATACCAAGCACCACAAGGTTAACACCCACCCTTAATTCACCTGGTAATTACCAAACTGGTCCAATTCAGAGTGAAGCTACTACCTGCGCGTCCAGAGCCTGTGCTCCGCAACAGGAGAGGCCACAACAGTGAGAGGCCCGCGTACCGCAAAAACGAAACAAAACAAAAAACAAAACAGAGTGAAGCTACTATCACTGAAACTTGGAGTCACCTTGTAGAACTTTAAATGTCTCCCAGATTAAAAAGTCAAGAGATCGGGCTTCCCTGATGGCGCAGTGGTTGAGAGTCTGCCTGCCGATGCAGGGGACGCGGGTTCGTGCCCTGGTCCGGGAGGATCCCACGTGCCGCGCAGCGGCTGGGCCTGTGAGCCATGGCCGCTGAGCCTGCGCGTCCGGAGCCTGTGCTCCGCAGCGGGAGAGGCCACAGCTGTGGGAGGCCCGTGTGCCACAAAAGACAAGAGAAACAAACAAACAATAAAAACCCCAAAAAAGTCAAGAGCTCTTTTCAGGAGATGGTAGCTCAAAAAGTTATTTCTCCTGTTGCAACAATGACGTTTCCCATCTAAGCACTGATGGAAGTTGGTGATATTGGTGGTCCAGTGAACCACTGCCCCCATCATTAATATCCTTGTGGGGTTACCCACCCCCGCTTGAGGCTAGGCTGCACCTGTATGTTGCTTTAACCAACAGAATGTGGAGGAAGTAACTCCATAGTAGTTCTGAGCCTTAAGAAGCCTTACATAGACCTGAAAGCTCACACTTTTGCACCTGAGGGAGACCTGAGCTGCCATATAGGAAGTCAGACTCTGCTAGAGAAGCCGCATGGAGAGGGCGAGGCTCTGGGACTACAGGAGAGAGAGAAAGGCCCAGCTGTCCCCTTATTCCACCGGGCCCAACCTTCCAGCCATCCCACCAAGGCACCAGACATAGCAATGAGGCCATCATGCATGTTCCAGCACTAGCCACCATGTTACTGCAGACACAAGAAAGACGCCAAGCAAGACCACAGAAAACCCATCCAGATGAACCCCAGTCAACCCATAGAGTCGTGAGAAATAATAAACTGGTTGCTGTTTTAAGCCATTATGGGGACTTCCCTGGCGGTCCAGTGGTTAGGACTCCGTGCTTTCACTGCCGAGGGCCCAGGTTCGATCCCTGGTCGGGGAACTAAGACCCCACAGGTGGCACGGTGCAGACAAAAAAAAAAGTAAGAACCATTATGTTTGGGGATGGTTTGTTATTTAGCAATAGATAACTGACAAAGCAGCAAGAGAATGAAAAGGCTTCTGACGGTGTAAGGTGATTTACTTTTTCCATCCTCTGCACAGCCAATAATACCCTTCCCATCAGTCCTCTTCCCTAACTCAGAACCACGGCAATAGAACATGACACTGCTGAGCAAGATTTCACCTTCCTGGAGACATTCTTTCAATCAGACTGCAGCTGGAACCAAGTGCCTACAAGGAACAAAGGATCCTAATAGAAACTGATGCTTAAAAGAGGTATCCAAACGCATTACTGTTGCCGCTGCGCTCCACTGACTTCTGCTGGCGAACATACGGCAGTACCTCTTCAGAGCTAACTTGCCAACAGGAGGTCAAAATGCCTTGCCTAAACACAAGACTTACAAATTTGGGATTTTAAGTATGATGTCATGTCTTAAAATGATAAGCTGGCAAAGAAAATCAATGGCATTTTGTAAAGATGTGCACCTTCTCATGTTTACGCTACTCAAGATGAAGGTTGTAATAAGTCATCGGCTATGTCCCTTTAAAGGGAAGTTTTATAACTGAGATGAATCACAACTGCAAAAGATCAAAGTTAAAAAACATCAATGATGCCATGGGGTACTTTTTAATCTTGTAATGAGTGATGATCATGTGCTCTTATGAAGTTAGTCCAACTGCCAACGCCAGATGTGTATATTAAGAAAAGGAGTTGTTTGTGATGTGACAGCACCAGTTCAGCTGCCAGAGACAGAAAACATAGAAGGATGAAACCTTTCTGATTTTTGAGTGAAAAGCAAGTCTTGGCAGATGTGCTGATAAGCAGGGCCTCCAAGGAGGGGTACTAGTGCCAGAGCATCCTCTCTTGGACTTTGCTGCAGATAAATTGTTTATCATCAGTTCTGTACAGCTGTCCTCAGGCAGCATGAATACCTGCTCAAGCACACTTTATGGCACTTATTAGTGTTATTTACTGATGAGCAGAAATTAGTAAAGCCATCTGCAAGAAAAAAAAAAAATATTACCCTAGAGAACAGAATCTAGATGGTATCTATTTCCTGGAAGCGTACTCTAAGCAAAACTACAGCAAACTTCTGACACTGAAATTGATGTAATAACAGCTCATGCTTAATTAGCACTTACTACACGACAGTCACTGTGCTGTACATTTTACATACATGACATCACTGAGCATCTCTGCAGCAACTGACGAGAACGATACTATTCTTCTTCTTCTCACTAACTATTATTATTATTCTCACTTTAACAGAGGAAACTGAAGCAAAGAGAACTTAGGTAACTTGCCTACCACCACACAACTGGTAAACAGCGGAGCTGGGCTTTCAGTCCAGACAGCCTGACACAAAAGCCCACACCCTTAGTCACTATGTTACTGCTGAGTAAAGACCCAACCAGTTAACGCAGAACTTGTCCTTGTTCAAACAGCTCATCTGCCAGAAGTAGCCTGTTCGATATATACTATGGTCTTCCAAAGAAGGACTGAAATTCCATTAACAGAAATCAAGAGCACGAAACACTCAACCCCTTCAAATCACTGCAGCAATAAACAGGTGTACATTCTTTCGATGACAACCACTACTTAAAGAATTAAAATTTTGTGGGAGAAGATGCTAAAACAATTGCATTCGTTGTCTTTTTTTCTCCCCTCAGGAAAGCCTTTTTCTGAAGTCCTTCTCTGTTAACGGTCGAAAAAATAAGCCACTTTGAAGTCTAGAGCAGTGATTGGCAAACCACAACTTGTGTGTCAAATCTCACCCACCACCTGTTTTTGTAAGTAAAGTTTTATTGAAACACAGCCATAACCATCCATTTATGTATTGGTGAAGGCTGCTTTTTTTTTTTTTTTTTCCTGCGGTACGCGGGCCTCTCACTGTTGTGGCCTCTCCCGTTGCAGAGCACAGGCCCCGGATGCACAGGCTCAGCGGCCATGGCTCACGGGCCCAGCCGCTCCGCAGCATGTGGGATCTTCCCGGACCGGGGCACGAACCCGTGTCCCCTGCATCGGCAGGCGGACTCTCAACCACTGCGCCACCAGGGAAGCCCGAAGGCTGCTTTTGAGTTACATTGGCAGAGCTGAGTACCTGTGACAGAGATCGTACGGCCCAAAGGGTTGAAATCATTTACTATCTGGCACTTTACAGAAAAAGTTTGCCAACCCATGTTCTAGAGGATTCTCCATTTACCATCACATACACGAAAATCAGTCAAAATCCTATCATACTCACAGTTGAAGGAAGTTGAAAATCCTGGGCATTTTCCACACCTGGGAGTCTCAAAATTAAAGAACAAGATTGAGATGAGTGCTATACTTACAAACATTCAGTGCCCAGATGGCCAAGAGCAGGGCAGAAGGAAATAATCCAGTACAGAGAACCCAGGTTGTAGGATTAAAATGTTACTGATACCAGACCCTTCGTTACATTCAGACACTGAGTTTGACCAGTCACCTCGTGATGTCAGACAAATGACATCACATTTCCACAGATATTTTTGGATCATGAGCAATGTTACTCAGGCTGATCTAGGGTGGTGGTCTGCCACTCGACTTCTGTATCTGCTTCCCCCTCCTACCCTCAGCAGCACCCAGGTCACACAAGTACCAGCCGCCCCCTCTACCCGTAACCCTCATTGCTTTCAGAGCACTTCTCTGCCTTCACAGGGCAGTGAACCTAGCAACTATTAATTCTTCCAACAACCTCTTGGGAATGAGGTAATACTACCCTCGCTTGAAAGAGAAGTGACTTTCCCAAAGCTATTGTTCCTCCCTTTTGTCACCACTTTCAGAATGAGGCAGCACCCACCTTTCCCTGCTTCCTCTCCCAACCATCAACTCTGAGCACCAACCCGTGAACATCTGGACACACACACACACACACACACACACACAATGATGGTTTTTCCAAGAACTGAGAAAAGCAGCTGAGATCAGCAGGAAACATCTTTACAAGACAAGTATTAGTCGTGTTAAATGTTAAAAGACTACCATCCTGCTTTATGCATTACTAAGAGGGATGTCCCTGCCTTTCCAGGAACGCAGGGGCTAATTAGATTAAATGCTAGAAGATGTCTTCCATCCTCAGGCATCGTCCCAGATGGATGGCAGTCCAGAAAAGTCAGACAAAACCCCAAACCAGGCCAGACGGCCCTGCACTGATCGATTCACCTGCACTGCATGACCACTAGCCCTGACAACCAGAGACTTGGGGCGACCAGAGACGTGTGTGTGGCCACAGCCTAATAGGCCATTCTCAAACTGAGCAGACAGGTCCAGCACTCCCAACGTCGGAAAATCTAGAAGAACACCATACACATGAAAGGCGGAGAAAAGAAAAACCTCAAAGACTGGCTTCTGAGGCAGAAAACCTCCCTAGTTCAGGCAAGCAGTCAGCCTTCGTGAGATGAAACAGCGGCCAGAGGAGTGGAAGGCAACACGTGTTCCCACCGCTCAAGGACAGGCTGCCAGGGGTAGAGGCAAAACTTCACCAGCCCTTTGCTCTCGGTTTTAGGGGAAGAAGAGCTATGCCACTCTCACTGTCTAGGTAGGTGTATTGTTATATAACAAATATTTCTGCCAGCTGTCCCTCCACCACAAACCAAATTAAACTCTCCAAACACAATGGCTAGGCCTCCAATGAATTCACTCATCAAAGGCAGAGTTCTGTATGATGTTTCCATTGGCATAGAATTTTTAATGTTGTATATATCAAATAGTCTTTAATCCTTAAATATATTTAAATACTGCTCTGGTGAGTGTGTTCAAATTAGTTATGGGGGCGGGGCAGGGAAGGCAAACCTGTTTTAATTTAGGTTTAGCAGGAAGCTGATACTAGCCCAAATGGATTGTGTGCACTGCCTTAAAACGATGCTGGTTCAACCTTCTAGATGTCTCAGGAGACACATAAATCAAGGTGGATTTAAACCCGGCCTGACTCTGTTAAAGAAACTACCTGTGGCAATTACTAGAACAAGACCAAACAACAGTGTTGTAACAATCAAGCAAGTTATCCTTTGCAAATAAATTCTTTGTAATTAAGCGGTGTGCTCTTTATAAAGGGAACTGAGTGTAAAAAGTTAAAACACATTCTTAGACCATGGGAAACACATGCAAATGCTTTTTGACTAAGCTCAGGATTTTTCAATTTATTGTTTTCTTCCTCAGCTCTCGTGGATCTGTTCTGCCTTGTCTATTGTGCCCAGTGGATGAACAGAATTTTTAGTAAAAAATTACAGCGACGGAAAGTCACAAAGTTATGTAGGGCTTAGCAATTTTGCGGCAAAGGTGAAAAGTGTAATTTGATTTTCTACTAACTGTGAAGTTCTCCTAATTGTCCCTCATAAAAATATATGCAGATAGCAAACTTGGCAAAGAAACTATGTGAAAGTAGCACTAACTTATTTGGGATAAATTCCTCACAGGGTCTCTGTAAACTCTATTCCCATTTCCAGTAGGAAGGCAAGCACTTACTTCTGGGTTCCCGGGGTCCATCCACTGTAACTTTAATAGCTCTGTGGTAGGTGGCGACTTGAGGAGGATTTGTGAAGACAGTTATGGTCAAGGTGAAACTCTTGCCTGCAGATAGAAAAGGGGAAAATCAACAGTGAATATAAAAAGACAGTACTGATGACAAAAATAGCAGTACAGATGTCCAAACTGCATTTAAGCATCGCTGAAGAGGGAACAAAACAACAAGGGTCAGGACTCCTTATTCTAATGAGAAACCCTCTGATGGCCACCTTAGGGAGTTGCCAGGCTCACTGAGTGCTAAGATCAGCATCTTCACGGCGGTCCTGTGCAAGGAGGCTCCAATTCCAAAAAGTTGCTCAGTAGCAAGAGCCGTAATGAAAACAAAAACTGGACCTCTCGAAGAGGGTTCTCTTTCCCTTCAGTTTTCTCCAACATCAGGAACACATCCAAGCAGAAAATTTTAGAAGTCTTTATTTAGGATTAGGTCATGACCCCGTGAGAGAACAATAGTAAATCACTGTTGATTATGCTATTGACTTCACATGGCTTTAGCATTTCATTTGCTTAACTGCACTACACTGAGAAGATGAAAGAGGAAGGTTCTTATGGGAATCATTTTAACAGGAGCCAGTGTCTCCCGTCCTGGCCTTAATGTGCCTGTGGTATGATGATTTCATCATTACTGGAACAAAGTTTTTTTCCTCCCTGCCCACCCCTTCCTTAACATACGTCCTCACTCAGCAGCAATCTTGAAATGACTCCCTGACAGTGACTTATTTTTGGCTAAATATACATGACATCTCCCAATGTAAATATGAATACTTTCTTTTAGAGGAGGGTGTACTTCATCGAAATATTACATCTGATGTTTCAAATTAATGAGCTAAAGGTGATGAACAGAGGTTGGGGGGAAGACAGCGTGGGGGGGAGGAGTGATGGGGGGGAGTTTAGGAGTAGATTTGGATGTTTGCTTTCTCCAGAAGAAGATACCAGACTCTGTTACCCAGACTCACTGACAGTTGTAATCAGTTAGATTTGCAACGGTTAGTCATGTCAGATAGTCAAAACTGCAAACTGTTACAAGACAGGAAGAGGTGGGCGTGAAGCAGTGACTCAATAAAACATTCAGCAATCTCAAGCCAGAGCATTCATTTAGCCTGCTCCCGGGACAGATCTTTAAAAAGCTCATTTCGTTTTGCTTTGTTTTTTGGTCAGAGACTGTTTTTCCCTTTACTGAAAGCAGAGGGTATGAAATCAAAACACAAATCTTAAACAATATGTAGCAATGCAAAGTTTAATGCAATCTTTTCAAAGCTTAATATGGAACAGGTTATATACAAGGCTTAATGTGGAACAGGTCTTTGGCTGTCAAGTCTAGTGAATGGGTTTTCTTTTCAACCCAGACCACGTAAGTTCCTAAAAAATGTTTAAGACGCATATCATTTGTTACTCTGTATATATAGCTTTAAGTCTCTTTGGCTATACTTTGGCCGAGAAAAAAAAAAAATAGGAAAGAGAGAGATGCAGGGGGAGGGGGTACAGGGAAAATGAATATTGATTAGAAACCTATTAAGTGCCAGTCACTTCATACACATTATCTCATTTAATACTACCCAGTAAGGTTTATCATCCCCACTTCACAAATGAGGAAACCGAAGCCCAGAGAGTATTGGTAATTTAACCACACAACTAATAAGTGGAAAAAATCAGGACCTGAACCCAGGTCTTCCAGGCCCTAAAATTAATGCTCTTCCTTTTAACTTTGTCAGAGAACATTTTTAGAAATTAATAGGTAATTTATTGTGACATGTGTCCCAAATAGCTCTATCAGACCAAGAAGCAAATATAAATCTACTAATGTAGTATGTCAGCCAGAATGATGAAATCATCTATTCTTAAAGTGTCACTGATATATCGTATTTCATCCATTATATATTGAATGTTACATGGATTTAAGTAATTTAATTGTCTGCTTGGGGAACAGAGGATTTATTATAAACATTAAGACTAACCAGAAGAATAAGGCATCCAGGAGTCTAAACTAGTCACAGAAAACTGAAAGTCTACAGAAATGGAGATTAGAAAGTTGAATAGGAAGCCACTGGATTCAGATCAGGACCTTAAAACAATGGGAAGTTCTGGAGGAGTGAATGGGCTGAACCCCTAGATTGAAAGTTAATTTGCATTAAACCGTAAAAAGATCCATTCTGGGTTGGATCAACGGTCTGTGAGTCAGGATCGCATTTCTAACAGCGGCTTTGAGGGCAGTGCTTGGAAGACACTTGTCATCTGTGGCACAAATCTTCATAAATCAAGGATGTACACATCTCAATTGTCCTTAATGACTCTAAATAACCTGCTAGAGACACTGCCCATGAGTTTATATAAACCGGTTCTAACAGTATTGCTGTTTGAGACTTTTACAACGCACTTAGGATATTAAAAGGCATCGATGCTTCTCCCAAATTCAGAGGAACACCTTAGGTAGGAACAAAAGCCAAATATAAAATTCACCCTCCAAGATAAAGCATCTAAATGTTCAAAACAGAACCAGTTTTCTATAAAGACCTCTTTTAAAAAGAGGTGGGTTTGGGGGAAAGGAAACAAGTATTTGAGTCCGACGGCGGTCTTCTAAAATCCAATCCTAAGGATCAAGATGTACTTTAACAACTAAAACAAAAACCAAGGAGGTTCCTTCCACTTCTCATTGCCCCTTCAGAAGGAACATGAACGTAATGTTCAAGAAACTTCCACCCAACTAGGTAATTCGTTCTTCCCCCTATAAACAGTGATACATTTCGTAAGTCAAATGCTTATATGTATATTCATGACTTCCTTAAATTAAAAAAAAAACTCCAAATCCCATTGTTTATTACTTTCCATAATAAGCGATAAAAATGCAGGCTCTTAAGGAGCTAGCGCTCATTAGACAACTAATTGTAGCATCCTTGGCTTCATCTAGGAACTAGTTCTGCAATGTGTCCACAAGTCATATATTTTCTGAGATACACATAGGAACTGTCATTGAAAGACAATTCCAACCTAGCCCAAGGGGCTGTCAGAAATTGTCGGGAAAGTTAAGATTATAAGCAGGGATTGTATCCTAAATTGACAAGTACTATGCTCTGTACACTGCAGGTGCTTAGAAGTGCTTGTAAATTAAAAGCAACATGCTTGATGTCAAAAGTGAAACACACCAAGAAAACTTAAGGACCAAAGTCACTTTAAATACTTCTGTTTAAAATATAAAGGAGAAAAAAGGAAAAGACAATTTAAAAATATAAGCCACTCCTCACTTAATGCAAGTTTCACCGATGCTCTACTTTTATTCCAAAGTACTTCATAAAAGTTGTGGTCACTGGATAACCCATAATGCCAGAGTAAATAGTGATGTGACTCCCTTATAAATCAAAAACTGCTTTGCAATTTCTGAGAGTTTATATTTCTACCAGTGAAAAAAATTGTACCATTTGAGGAACTTGGTGTTTTTTTATTTTTTAATGCTACTGAAATAGAAAATTTAAATAGCTGGGGAAAAAATACAATGGTAGCAGCATGTTGACCCACACTTAAAAACCTGAGAGAAATGTAGAAGTGTGAAAATCAAAGAGGAAGCTGGAAAAAGTCTGTTAGAAAGCAGGTCAGGTACACCGGCAGGTTAAAGGGTTTCCTGCCACTGAAGAACTGACCCATTTTTTTTTTTCAAAGAGTGGTATCTCTTGTCAGTATTCTCTGTCCTTTTTTCCTCTTCATTTCAGCTTGATATTACTGTTTCCTTTCATATAATGTTAATGTCATATATAAAAATCTATTATTAGTGATAAATCAATTTTTCTTTCTCTCTCCACCCGCTCCCCCCACCCCCAATCTAAGTCTCGAAGACAAGTCTGGACCAATTTCTCCATCCTGCCTCTGGCAGCAAACTGTAGCATTTCAGATCCTCCACCAAGTCCCGGCTGCTTCAAAGGAAAAATCCTACTTTCTTCAGTTAAGATCATAAGAAATATAGGGGGAGGGGGTCAGCTCTGTTTGGACATAATTACACTTCATCAAAAGAAGCTTTCTTCATCTTCCATGCGTGAAAAGTCTGCAAGCAGTTAAGTCTGTCTTTTTTTTTTAAATATAAAAATTGCTATTTGGGAAACCAGCCAAAACTCAGAAAGCCAATATAGTAAAACAGTGCACACCCTTTGTTTCTCTTTGAAGTTTCTTAAATAAATATGTTGAGGGTTTACAAAGTACACTATCACTTTGCCATAGTTTCTACTCAAATTGATCAGAGAAAAGTTATAGAGCATCTATATAATACAAAAGCAAGATAAATGAAAACACTAGTTTTTATCTGTAAAATGAAGTATAGCGCCCAGTCTTTTAAATACTAAAATTCATTACTCTAGTTCAAAACAAAGTAATATTACATAAGGAGAAAGATGCAACTCAGAGCATACAGGTACATCATCGTGTTCAATTTTTTCTTGATTCTTACTAGAAAAAAGAAATTTTAATTGTACTGTGGACCTGCACCAGTAACTGAGAGAAAAAAAAAATGAATACACACACATACACACTTCACACCTCATCAGTCAACAGTGAGACAGAATGTGTCTTTTTTTTTTCTTTTAATGAAAGTGAACTAAACCTGATGCTGAGATAACCCCTTGAGTTTTGATTCTACCAGAGGCTCTGAGCCTCATTTTATTTCAAACCTTTCAGTAACAGTATCTCATTAGCATGCATCATTTTTTTTTAAGTTAAAAAGTACAACTTCTTGGCCCTGTTCCTAGAAAGTACACTAAAACTACTCATCGGAAACAGCCTTGCCTGAACTTCCCTTATCAAGTTTTTACAATGGTAATAATTTGACATCTGATCCAAACTAAAGGGCAATTATTGGACATGGTTTAAAAATTGATGCTTCTTATTTCCTAATTCAAACCTGGGTTGAAGTCACCCCATAGGTCTTTATAATTTATTTCACCCCAGTCCTAAAGTGGTCTATTTTCTCTCTTCTCATCGAAATACTTAACATGGAAATATTAGATTCAATCAATAAATAAATGAACATAATGCTTCTAATGAATGATGATTAAAAGTCTCTCTATAGAATAAGTAAATAAAAGCCAAATATTGGTTTTCTCTGAGACTTTTTTAAGAACATTTACCCCATTTATAAAACAGCTATAAAAACCCCAAAAGGGATTATTTTCTGTTTTATGATCTTTTGATGGATTCCTAATATTTGAATGGGCGTGTGGATGGTGGAAACTCTTAAATAATGTACAAATATTTAGAGTCCTGATCATTCATCTACATAGTCATACTAACATAAGTAACACCTTATTCACTTATTCGAATGAAAAGCCTTCTGTAAAAAACCGTGATTTTTAAATAGGTTCTTATAGAAGTAAATTAAATCCTATAGAGGTAACATATGTGATAAGTGAAGAGCATTATGCTTGCTGTCCTTGCTACAACTTCGAGCAAAATTGATATTATCAGTAAATTGATCCAATGCATTCCCTTTTCTTTGCCCTTTGCCACTGAATGTACTCAGTTACTTGGCTCCTGTAACTCAGAACTTGAACCTCCAACTGTTCTTCCCTCCACCTTATATGCTCACACCCAGTGAAATTAGGAACTGGTTCTTCTGAAAACACTGTTTGAATTTTCAATATCATAAAACAAATGAAAAAGGCCTGAGTACTCACTAAAACACTCAACCTCATCTGGACGTATTTAAAGAAAACCTTTAGTAATTCTATTCGGTAGAAGGTACTGATTTGAATACAGACAGGCCTACATTTCATCAGAGGATCCTAATGTGTTTATTCCATTATCCATATTAAAAATTAGAGACCTACCTCGTCCACTCCGGCCCACAAATCTCAGATCGTTGAACCTTGCTACTTGGTTTTTCATAACAGCAGAGGCATTTCGGAGCTCAGCAGAATAATTTTCATCATTACCCGCCATGACGGTAACCACAGTCCCATCTGGTACCTCTCCGAGGGCTACCACCTACATAAAACAGGAAACACAGCAACAATAATGGCACATCAGAAAAGCTTAAAAACTGAGAATATAGTCTCATGGTAAATGATGCATCTTATCAGGACTTAGTGCTCTAGTCCAGTAATGGCAGACAGGAATGAGGCATCTGCATATGGGTTCGGATGCCACTTCAAAGAGACCAGTGTTTCAGGGTCCACCCATTCCAAAGGCAGGCAAAAGTTTCCTTCATTTGTTGTTGGATTCTTCACAGAATGCATGTACATTTTTATTAAATCCCCATGTTAAGCTGTCCATAGGAATTATGCCACAGAAGGAAAGCTGATGCCCCATCTGCAGATTGCATCGTACATATTAAGGCACCGCCTGTCTGCAGCCTGGAGCGCCCTGAGGTGTGGTCTCATCCAGATCACAGGCCAAAAAAAAAAAAAAAGGAAGTCTGGTCAGCTTTATGGGAGAAGATATTGAGAGGAAACCTTACAGTTACTGACTACAGGGAAGACTAAATATAGTGTGGTATCCAGAACTACATTTCATCTCCTTACTTTGAGCTAGATATTCAGCTTTCAATCACACTGCAAAGAACTACTGAATGCCCACTCTGCAGTGGGACCCATGGAATATACAAAGCCATCAAGAAGCCTAAAGTCTAGGTACAGGATAAAGATATATAAGAGGGTGAAAATGACCACCGACAAATGACTGGTATAGACAGAAAATACACCCTTAGCCAAACTTCTGTCTTGTCCCATCTGCCATCTTGGAATGACACACTTGCCTCCTTAATCTTCAACAATTAACCTGCAGCCGATTAACTTGGGCAAGTCAGGATCCAGAATAATCAGTCTTTGAGTCTAATAAACATTTTCACTGCTGCAAGGCATGGATCACACTCCAGGGTTGGCTAACTTGCAAATTGGTGCCTCTGATTAACATGGAGCCCGGAAGGGAATGCCGGTGCAGAGTCTTTGCTGTCATATATAAAACACACTATTCTTAATCCATGAATTAAGGCCTTGCTCCTTGATAACATCCTTTCTCTCAACTAACTTCCAGGATCCTATAATATTCAGATGAGTTCCATCTCTTGCTCGTTCGGCTTCCAGATGCCCATGTGGTGACTAAGCCACAGCTCTGGCTACAGTAGCCCCACTACCCTCCAATGACAATATCCATGTGTGCTTGCCTGTCTGGCAAATATTACCCTCATCCTTCTGCTACTCCCTCTCTTGTCAAGATGTCCATAAGGCAAACCAAAGCATTTAATTCCATGCTCCCAATACAATTTGTACGTAACTCTCATTAAAGCAGATTCTTTACAATGTCATGAAACAGACATTATCACTACACTTTAGAGCTGCATTTCCCTCACCCTTGAACCCTACCCTAGCACCCCTCCACTATACCCTCTGCTCAAGCCAGGGAAACAGCCAAACAAACAAACTTGTCAATATTTTTTTCACCCTTACTGTTCTCTTAGGCTGTTCCATTCCTTCTTTAGCACTTTGTTATTCAGTTTAAAACCTTAAAGCCGTCCTTAAATTACAGAAACCACTTCCTGAGCATCCCACTGGACTCAAATGATGCTCATTTCAAAGTACGTATAGGAATGACCATTCTACTCCTTTTGATATGCTAGCCCAAAGCTATGAGACTCCCTCTTAGGAGCCCAGATTATATTAGACTAGAAATTACACAAGGCAAGGGCCTTCATCTGTCTTGTTCACCACTATACACCCAGCTCCCGAAACAGTGCCTGGCACAGAGTAAGTGTTTGATAAACATTTTTGAAATAAATAAATGAAAGAGCTCCACAAAGAGCACCACTTCCCACTGCCAACAGTCCATGAGAGAACCAGTTAAAGGTTGAGTCAGCATCCCCAGCTAGCAGCAATATGCCCTTGCTCCAAACCAGTTTTCTGACAACTTTTTCCATCCCAGAAGAGAGGGACTCATGCCCACTATCCTTTACCCGGAATATACGGTTACTCTGTTCAATGTGAGAAGTCTCCCAGGTCAAGGGTAAATCCCTTGAGAACATGACTTCCTTCCTGCATACTTGACCTAGGGCCTCAAGTGGCTGCTGAACACAGGTAACGCTGTACCCCTGATAGGGGCAATGTACTTTTCAACTTTTTGAATTCACAATGCCAAAAATGTGCACATTTGAAAAATACTGAAATACTGAAAAAACTGACTGTCTGCCAGTATTCATCTGAATGTTTGACATTTTTTACGCTCAGCATATTGTGTTTTAACACCTGCTGTGAGGCTTTCTATGTCAAAGTAAATATGGAACCAGTAAGTGCACTAATGAAGGTAGAAAAGTTGTACTGTTTAGAAGAGAATTAATGCACCAAAAATCAAGAGGCCCCACTTCTCCCCCACCTCTGTTACACATCTGCTATGATCTCAAGTAACTTCATCTCCTGAAACTACCGTTTTCCAATATAAATTGGAAATCGTTTTTTTAAAGTCTGTAAAATGTAGAAGATACTATATAAGTATAGAGTACGATTATAATCATGTACTTTTTGTAAGATGAGCAAGCTAACTTCTGTTCCAAGTCAGCTGTGTGCTAAACACAGGCTTTTACTTATAAGCTTCCTTAAAGGGTTCAATTGAATATGTAATTCTTTACTTCATGTCCTGAGATGTTTTTTGGTGTTGTTGAGAGATACAGGAGGACTGCTGATGGGTTTCACTCCAGGCTGGCTAAATTTCATTTAAAAAAAGTGAAGAAATCTGCCCCAATATAAAGATTTTTAAGAGCTCTGGGACATTATTATTTTACTGCATATTTTTAACATAATGGATTTTTTTTAGTTAGAAGAAAAGGAAAATTGATTCAATATGGGAAAATACAAAAGAAAAGATCCCTAAGCGTGAAATACATAAATCCATTTTTCTTTGCTTAAGCAGTATAATTAAATATTAAATATTGGTATGTTTTATGCATTACATTTAATAACAAAACAAATAAGTCATCACAAAATGTGTGAGTCTTCTATGAGGCTTACAACTTGGCCCGGAAAAAAAAAATTGCTAACTAACAAGATATAGTGACAACTTTTCCTGTTATGGCTGAATTCTAT
The DNA here is from genome assembly GCF_005190385.1 of Monodon monoceros. NCBI lineage: Eukaryota > Metazoa > Chordata > Mammalia > Artiodactyla > Monodontidae > Monodon > Monodon monoceros. The sequence continues at coordinate 30,389,293 of NW_021703780.1, forward strand.
TTTAATGGCTAAATATATTGGTTCTTTCTGCTATTCACTCTACCAAAGCAGATTGCCTAATGTTTTTCTGAGGAAAAAAGGGGGGATAAGAAGTAATGTATGTGACTTTATATCAATCAGAAGTGTAATTATATGTCTGAGGGTTTAAACAAAAAGTAGATCTCTGAAGCTAAAAAGTTTCCCTTGGAGATTCTCGACTGTGTTTATCTAAAAGAAAACCAAAAGAATCAAGAAATTTTTACACATTTCATCTGTACCAAACCCAAGCAATGGAAAACACTTCAACGGGTAGAGAGTAGTCAAAAATCGCCCTTTAACTAGTTAGGAGTTAGCACGCATTAAAATTTGTTTCCACACTACCCAATACAAAAAGTTGTTCTGCAAAGAATAATTTGTGACGAAAACTTGACAGTTACTTTTCTAGGTGCTTTTAACATATAAAATCTACAAATTCAAGAAACTTCATGGGGAAGAGGGAAGTAATTTTGTGTCCTGACATTTTAGAATAGAGAAAGAAGTTCCTTTATTTAGCACACCTCATTATAACTAGCATTTAAATCACATGATACAGAGCTTGTGCAAAATAAAGTAAAAGAATATTTAACTCTAGAAACGCTATTGAAAATTTTTATGAGACTCCCTACGACTAAATCTGTGAGTTACTCTGAAAGAGGAACAACAGAGAATTAACTCAGGCCCTTAAAATTGTTTTTGTGGTCTTATTATATGGAAATTTAAATTGCCTATGACATTTCCACGTACAGAAGTCTAGTCTTCGCTAATCAATTACTCTTACAGACCAATATCACTGGGCACACTGCACTTGCAGCAAAACTGAAATATAATTATTTTTCAAGATAGAATCTTATCAAATCTTTCTTTGGAATACAAAGAGAGGTAAGGGAGTAATTGCAAAAAGGAAAAGTTTTATTTCTATGATAATTATTTAAAGATAACTTTAACTATCAAAAAGTTTCACAAATATTAGTTACTTCTTAGAATCTAACTTAGAATTTAGAAAAACCTGGTTGAATTGTAGAGAAAAGAGTAAATACAATATAAAATATCATTTCATAATTTTTAAAATACATGTCAAAGAGAAATTTGATGGAAATTACTTCAATTTAAGCCAGAAACTTATGAGCCATGTATCAAGCTGGTTTAGATCATCTAACAATGGATATTCTGGAATTTTGAAAGGATACAAACAGCAATGCCAATGGGGAGAAAATAATGAACGATACTTTACTATGCCTGTTTTCAAATATAAGTTTTCTAAAATTTCTGAGTGTTTATTTTCCATCTAAAATTATTTGTTTCCATTACCTTACCAGTAAGTTTTATATACTCAATCCTAAAATTTTTAACTTTAAATAATTTTTATTGCATTTACAGGCATAACACAAAAATGTGTCTGTCTTTACATAACTTGAGATCTATTATGATTTACATAATTTTGCACAGCAACTCATAGTAGGTTTAGCGAAGTTTTAACAGGTTTAATAACCTGTTTTTCTTTGTTTAGGTAAAATTACATTCAAAAAGACACAAACATAAAATCTGATCATTAAACATGTAAGGAAACTACAACTCATTATGTCAAATAGTTATTAGCTGCATACTTGCTTATGAAGAGAAAAATGGCCAATGATGTTGAAAAATTATTTTCAAATAGAAATTGCTCCATCATTTTGAAACCCTACTTATGACAAATACTGAAAGGTATCATTAAACATGCAGAATTAACTATGAGCAATAGATCATATATCTAAAACTGTGTTTTTTTTCTTTAACATTGCCAGAAAAACATATGATACTGGTAAATATATAGTCCAGCGTTTGCTAACTTAAAACAGTGCAATAGTCTTACACTACTTTTAGCTTTAAAATATACATCTGGACTTAAATTTTCTGCATAGTGTTTCAGCTTGAAGCTATTTAAAGCAGCTGAGTTATGAACCCTGAACACCAGGCTTCAGGGTGGAAATGCTGACAGACCCCTAACTTACAAGGGTGCTACTGGATACAGGGCTAACATGTTCTCTCCACTATTTCTACCTGACCATTAACTAATGAGCTGAATTTGCGTATTGCTTTTTCATCACTACAGTTACCTAGGACAGAAAGGGCCTGGGATCTTCTAATAGTATGCCTTAACTATTTTAAGCTTTCAGTGAGATACACCTGAGAGAAAGGTTAAAAATATTTATTTCCATTTCCTTGACACCTGGGAGCACTGAACATTTCAAAACTGCAGAACTTTGTTAAAAATATAACTCTAATAAACAGCTTGGTGTATTTTAAAGTATACAAGTTGTTTTTGCACTTTTACATGTCAGAGTATAAATGAATTAACTACTTTCGTATAATCCTAAAACAAGATCAGATGAACAGCTCTAATACATGACATGTCTTAATACAATACATTGCCAATATCATTCTCAAGTGCTGTTCTAAGTTAACGTATCACAACACAGTCTACTGAATGCATTTCTGATTCTCTACCTTGCCGAGCTCAGTGTCACGGACATAAAATATGAGCTCAATAAATATTATATTGATTCGAATACCAGACTTCTCAACAATTAAGTCCTGTGTTAAATATATTTACCTGTCTGCTATCTACCTAACAACATTATAATTTACTGTGTACATAGCTCTAAATATGACAGCCAAATTGCTGTCACCACTTTTAAAACTGAGACTTCTTCATATTACTTCTTCTTTGCACATGTATTTGATTATGTTGCAAGAGTCTAGAAAGTCTACAGCTCACAGGCTTTTATCTTGAAAGTAAGGTAAAAAGAGGTTGTTTTTACTAACATTCAGATGAAAACAAAAAAATTGTCAAAATCTGGATGTTCCAAATGTCTACACATGTTTTCAACAGAGACAAAACTTCTATACTGAGTGGCTCTCAGCTGTCGCCCGCTATTTGAATTTTGTTAAACACAGGTAAGGGGGTGGGAAAACATGAAAGTCAAGTTTTTGGTTAACTCAATTTAATTTTCAATTAATATGAATTAAAACATTCAATTTAATATGGCCGTGTGTTATCTATGGTCTTGTTTACTGGTTAAAAGTAAACAATCTGTAATTAAAAATAAGTATGATGAATGGCAGAGAAAGCATTTATTTTTAAAATAATTTTAAAAGGGTGGTAGTGAGAAAACCTGAAGATAGCCAAATTATCTGAGAATAGCTTTAACTAAATTGTATTCTATCTTTATGCCAAAAACATCCTTTCTATCCAAAATATTAACGCTCAGAATCAATTCAGCACCATATATGTAAGAGTATAGTTCAAGACAGTTATACCTTAAACATGTTTAGCAGGATAAACGGAATGTAGAACATCAGACATCTAAATGACATATTTTAAAAGTGTAGGCACCTATCCTTAATTTTTTCATACCCTAACTTGTGGCATTTTATATATAAAATATCTATTTATTTGTATTATTTGCTGTTTTCATCAAGTGTTTTTTTTTTGTTTGTGTCTTAAGGGGTTGGGGGGGGGCGTGGAAGCAAATTTCCGCTCTCACATAAGGCCAATTAGAAAATTCTGGGCCCTTGGAGGATGAATTGTAAAAGATATCTCTCATGTGAAAATCCAAATTTCTACGATTCGCCTATACTCTGAGCTTTTCATATTTCAAGGAAGAAAAGCTTAACCTACAAAATGGGTGGTTTATAAAAGGAGAAATGGGACGGTTAAAACACACACACATTTCTTGAGCCAGCTACAAAATGAAACTTGCCCCAGAATGCAACATCCCCTTTCCATAACAATTCGTTCGATTTCTGTTCTGATACAAGGCATAGCGAGATAACCAGCTCTAATTGACCTGGACTCCTCTTTCTTTCCACGCCACCCACGCACGGAATCTGAATTGGTGCGCGTGGGGAGGGGGTGGTCAACAACCGGGAACTGCCAGTGGCCCGTGGGAGTTTGGCCCCAGGGTCCACAAGGGAGGAACTGGCAGGACTCCTCTCTTCCCCCCCTCCCCCCAAGGCCTGGCTAACCCTGCTCTCCACAATCCCAGAACCCAGGGGACCCAGGCCCACCTTCGCGGGTTCAGAGGCTAAACAGGGCCGGAAGCATCTTCCTGGGAGCGCTCTCGTCCCTGTCTGGCTCACCGCCCCCTCCATCCCAGGCGCTTAGTCCCGAGAGGGAGCACGGCCCGGGACCCCATCTCCCCAGCAACCTGGGACGCTCCCGGCCCTGCGGGCTCCGCGAGGGGACGAGGGCTGCCCGAGGGATCCCGATTGCCTTACGGAGAGACTCCGGACCCTACACCCTCAACCTGCGGAGCCGCTGCCCGCGACTCCAGCTGCTGAGACCCGCCCTCAAACTAACGGGCCGGGAGGGCGGAGGAGGCCGCGAGGCGCGCGCAGGGCGCTCTCCAGCCCGGGAGTCACTCCCTCGGCGCCCAGGCCACGGGCCCGAGCCTCCCACGACCTCTCAGAAACGGGAGGGACCTTTGGGGTCTGAGTCCTTAAAAGTAAGAATAAGGCGAATCGCACAATATCACCTCAGTTTTCAAGGCGGGCGAGCCGAAGGCATTTCACAGGTTTCCCTTCTCCCTCCCGGGCGCAGCGAGGCGGGTAGCGGGTCCGGGTGGAAGAGGCGGCCGGAGCCCCCGCCCCCTCCACTGGCCCGCGCCGCCTTGCACTTGAGGGTCCGGCGCCGGGGACTCCCGGACTCCCCCGCCTCCGGGCGCGCGGCGACCCCTGCAGCCCCGCCTTCCTGCCGGTAGCGGGAAGGGGCGCGGGTCTGCAGACGGAGAAAACGCCCCCGTCCTGTCTGCCCCTCACTGGCTCCCTGAGTCCCTAGGTTCGCCCGGGACCCTCTCGGATACTGATAATGCGGCCCACGCGCCGCAGCCAGCAGCCGGCACGCGGCGCCCCGCCCCGGGCGCAAACGCCCGGCGCCGGCACCCCACCAACACCGGCCCCCGAGTCCGGGAGGGGCCGGAGCCGCCGAGGCGCAAGCGGGTCAGAGAAGGGGGTGCCGAGACGGGCGGAGAGCGTTCGGTTGGGAAGGGAAGAGCGCGGAATCCCGGGGAGGGGCGGCGCGGCGGCCCGCGGTGCGGGCCCGGCCGGGATGCCGGGGAAGGGGACGCGGGAGTCTCGGGGGAGAACGCCGGGGATCCTCGCTCTTGGGGAGTGGGGGCGGGGTGGAGCACGTCCCGGCGGCGCCGCCGAGAGTGGGCACCTGGGGGCTCCTGGGGGAGGGGAGACCGCTCAGAGGAGTGGGTCGGGAAGTTGGCCGGAAGGCTCCAGGGGTGATGAACGGATAAAGGGGACAAGGGCTGAAGTGGTGGCTACGGGCACAGGTGGGAGAGAGAAGGATCTACGCGGGGTCACTAAGCCCCGAGCCCGCTGTGGGATCCGGAGGAAGAGGGCCACACGGGGGTCCCTCGGGTCAGAGCCACCGAGGTAGGAGCCTTGGAGGCCGTCCGAGTCAGGGGCCCGGCCCCCGTGGGCTTGGAAACGCCGGCGGGCAGGTCCAGCGGCGCCCGGCCGGGGGCGGGGAGCGGGGGGCGGCCGCAGCTTCTTACCTTGAAGGCCACGGGCAGGGTCTTGTTGCAACGCCAGTGCGAGGGCAGCACGGAGCACAGGAAGTTGGGGCTGTCGGTGCGGACGAGTTCAGCCGGGTGATCAGCGATGATCTCCACCATGGTGCGGTTGTCGTGCGGCGGCCGCAACCGGGGCACCGCGGCCGCCGCGGCCGCCGCCGCCGCCGCCGCTGCCGCCGCCGCCGCCTCCTGCTGCTGCTGCTGCTGCTGCTGCTGTTGCTGCTGCTGCTGTTGCTGCTGCTGCTGTTGCTGCTGCTGCTGCTGCTGTTGCGCAGCCACCACCGGGCTCACGTCGCTCATCTTGCCGGGCTGCAGGCTGCTGGAGGGGGGGCTGAAGCGCCGGCTGGTGCTCGGATCTACGGGAATACGCATCACAACAGCCACAAGTTAGCGAAGTGGCCGGGGGAGGGGGAGGAGGGTGGAAATGAGGGGCGAGGAGGAGGAAATTGGGGGGGTGGAGGCGAGACGGGGGAAAGGGGCTGGAGGTGATGGGGCTGAGGAGGTGAGAAATCAAGTTCGATGAAGCCGACTGCCGGGCGGAGTCTGACGGGAGCCAGAGGTGGCGGTGCGGAGCAATCGGGTTGGCGGGTGGGGAGACCCGGGAGGCGCAGATCTTGCCGGAGCCTTTGGAACACCCGGGGTGGCAGCTGCGAACGGGCACCGGGATGTGTTTGGCCCGGGGAGGCGGGAGGCTTCAGTTTGCAGCAGCTTGTAGTGGGGTCCCGTGGGGCACCGCGTCCTGGGTGCGCTGGCGCCCCCTCCCAGTTCGAGTCCGGCGGTGGGGCCGAGTGGGTTCAGCAGTCCAGCCCCGAGGCCAGCATCGCCGCGCGCTGCCCGCCACCGCCGCTCCGCGCCGCGCGCTGCTGCCCAGCTGCAGGCGTCCGCGCCGCC
>NW_021703780.1:30396165-30538128 GCF_005190385.1 Monodon monoceros
AGGAGGTGGCGGTGGGCGGGCGAGAAGAGGAGAAGGCGATCTACGAGGCCCCTGCTCGCCCGCGCCGCTGCCGCCGCCGCCGCCTCCTCCGCGGCGGCCGCCGCTCCCCCCGCGCCGGCTGCACACTCAGATTCCTCCCGCGGCGGCTGCCAGCCCGGCTCCCCGGCTCGGCTCCTTCCTTTCCCTTCTCCTCTTCTCGCCCTCTCACCGCCACCTCCTCGCATCCACTCTCTCCTGCTCTTTGCAAAGCACCCCTGACCCTCGTGCTTCGAGGTGCCAGGAGGTAAGTCGCGGGCAGCGGATCTCGGGGCAACGGATCTCGAGCCTGCGAATCGCAGCCGCTGCCGCCGCCCGCCGGCCGCGAGAAGGAGCCCCCGGGGCGCCGCGCGCAGCTTCGGAAGCCGAGAGAGGCGGCCCCGGTCTACGGGGATCTCGCCTGGTCGCGTCCTCTTGCTTCTCGCCTCCTCCCCCCAAGACAAGGAACCCCCTCTTGGTCGGAGGAGGTTGAAGCTGAGACGCCAGAGAGCCGCCGGCTGATCTGACTGTCGTTATTTTTCGTTGTAACTTCAGGAGAGGAGGAAGGAAAATTCTTGAGCGTCTGTGCTGACTTCTCAGCTCTCTTCACCCTTCCCCCACCCTACCCCCCCTCCACCTCTGCCGGAGCGGCTCCCGAGGGAAAAAAAGATTTTGCAGGGTTTGGGTGGGGTTTTTTTGTTTTGTTTTGTTTTTGTTTTTTACTTAAGTGACACAAAAAATTGGGATGGAGGGGACACTTGTCAAAATACTTTTCAGAAACTCAAGTGGGTGGCTGGACACTTTTTTCTTCTATATTCAGACTTGTCGTTCCTAGAGAACAAGGGTGAGTTTTTTAAGGACTGGAAAACTGTCAGCTTGATGATTAACGTAAGTTGCAAAAACCCTCGCTGGGGGAAAACCCCAGCAGTTTTCCATGAATCTCAATCTTTTATTGTCTATTTTGCATCTAAAACTAGGTCTAATGTCTTAACTTTCTCCCCCACCACTCCCGGGGAAAAAAAATAAAACTACAAAATAAAATATTCAAAATGCTTCAATGGCTATTTATTTATGTATTTATTTCCCAATGTGGATTTAAAAAGCGACTTTGGATCCCCAAAAAAGTTGTGGTCGAGAGGATGAAGGAGCGCAGGAAAAAACGGCAGTTTTACCTAAAATGTGGTTTTTGGAGGCTGGGATTTCTAATGATTAGGTTTTTGTGGTTTATATAGACACGACTCTGGCTAAGGCGATCATTACGCTGATGAGAGTCAGAAGCACGTGGGTGTCTCCGACCAGCCTCAAACTCTGAGCCTTCAAAACAAAACAATGTGGGGCGCCCGCAGAAGCCGGGAAATCCGCTTGAGGCTATTGCACCCCTAAGAAGGGGGCACCGGGCCGTTTCCCCTCCTCGTAGTGTACTGCTACGTTCCTTGCTGTCAATCTCCTTTAAACCTCGCAAAGCTCGAAAACTTGTCTGCAAAAAGAATCATCAGTTGCCAAAGTTTCAAAGATTCCTAACAGCGTAGCTGACACTAGGCAGTAATAAGTGATTTTATAGAAGAAATGAAGTTACAGTGCCTCCTCTTCGGAGTATTCAGGAAGAAACATAGTCGAGTCATCACTCATCGCCCCCCCCATCTTACTTAAATCAATCCACGTACCCATTAATCGGCATTTTTATTGCTCAGCGCAAACGCCTCTCTCACCCCGGTAGCGACCTGCCACGACTCTCCCGCTTTTTAAAGCGTCGCTTCCACTAGCCCAGCGGGCACTTGGGGGTCTGCGCCTTTGAAGGGGCCTGGAGAGCGTTGGGGGTGCGGAAGAGGGGACCTGGTGTCTGTCAAGGTCTCTGGAGCCTATTTCAAGCTCAAGATGAACTTGGAGAGCTGTAGTTGAGTGGCTTGGGCACCAGGATTGCCCTCTAAATAGATGCTCCCTCGACTGAGGGGCCTCCAGCCGTGCGAGCGGAGGTGGGGCGGGGTGGCTCGGCGAGCGCCCTCGCGGGGGTAAGGATGCGGTCCAGGGGACACTGCTCTTTCCTCTTTGGGGCTTTAGTTTTACCTTCCCTTTCCCCATCCACAACTCCACGCGTCCCTCGTCCGGCTTTCCCTTCCCCAGTTTTCTCCCCCACGTTCCCGCCTCTCCCCAGAAATCCCCCCGCAAGACGCGAGCCTCCTCGCCGCGCCCCTCCCGCCTCCTCGGCCTTCCCACGATCGCCTGCCACCCTGGATGACTCATTCTGCATCATCCGCTGGGACACCCCCTGCCCAACCTACTCCTCGCCGCGGCCCACTGGCCTCGGAGCCCGGGCGCCCCCGGCATGCGAGGAGGACCCACTTATCCCGACGGACTTGATGCGCAGCGAGGAACGGAGCTGTCTCCTGCGCCTGTGATTTTTAATTATCTTTTCGGTCACAGGGGAGAGCTCTAACCCCGGGCACTGCCGCGCTGCCGGCGCGCGCCAGGGTCGCGTCTTCCCAACCTCACGCGGCCGACCAGCCAAGGGAAGCCAGGCTTACTCTTCCAAAAAAAAAAAAGAGAGAGAGACCAGACTGCCTGCGTTAGTTTCCTACCTTACACCCCCGCCCCCCCACTTAGTCACATGCACCGGAGCACACACGCCTCACACATCCCCACACTGACACATAAATACACATACACAACTCACACACAAGGCTTTTTTTTTTTTTTTTTTTTGCCTTTTAACGAGACAGTTTTATTTCGGGCGCATTGCACCTCAGTCTATCAAAGATCTCTGACTTTTTTTTGTTGCGTTTTTGAACGTGTAGGGGCTGCAAAGGAGGAGAGAAGTTACCGGAAGCTGATTATTTCTGTGGTCAAAGGGAGATAAAAATTCAGTAACTAACATAGTCGGTGTTATGCCGCCTTCTTTGGAGTTGTCCTCTCCCACCCCCAAAAATTCAGTAACTACCATAGTCGGTGTTATGCCACCTTCTTTGGAGTTGTCCTTCTCCCTGGAAATCCACAGAACCGGGAACTACCAGAAAATGTGTTGCTCAGTAACAGTCAATATTTCAAACATGGGCGACCAGACGGGCTTTTTTGAATAAGAACTTCTAGGGCAGTTGAACTTAAGTAACCATCACGGGGGCTTTTCCTTCCTCTTTCTTTCTCCATTGCTGTTTTGTCCGTTCTTTGTTTTACTTGGTGGATAGCAAAATATGCAGGCCTCAGTGTTTGGGTGCTTTGACTGGGGATTTTAAGGGCTATTTAATCAATGGTGAATTATTTATTTTAATTAATCATATCCGGTAATTCAGCTTTATAGCCATCCTTGGACATCCTCCCTCCATTTCACATTTCAGTGGAGCTAATATAAGCAACTCTTGGAAGTTACTAGTCTTGGATTCCTTAAAATATCCTACAGTTATTTATAATGGGGAAATGAAATTTTCCACCGAATACCCTAACAACGTTTCAGGTACCTGGCACAGCGGATTTTCAGTCTCCTTTCAAAAATATCCTCTTGCTGAACATTCACACTTTCAGCTGGAGCTGACGGAGCCTGGAACTGATGATGTCTTGGCTCAGAGTGTTATACTTAAAGGAAGAAAACATTTTTACAGACCCCTAAACTGAACCTCTCCTGGTAATAGCAGGCACAGAGGGAAACTGTGAAATTTTACATGTGTGTATTTTGTGCTATAGTTTGTATGATCTCACTCTTGGGCTTAGATTTTTTTTTTTTTCTACCCTGAAATGTTCAGAACAAACCACCCAAAAGATTTCTCTTCAGAAGCATGCCTCTTTTCTGTTGTATGTTATGGCATTAAAACACGCACACGCACACACACGTTTTTCTGAACATGTGCCTGTTCCGGAAAATATAAGCATTAATTTTCCCCTCCATCTCCTTTAACGTTTAATATAACTGTTTAGTAACAACACCTGGAAATTCTGACTTTCCAGACAAAGAAAATGAGATGTGAAACGGTCAAGTTATTTATCGAGTCAAAGAACTGAACTCCCAAAACCAAGACCAGAATCCGTGCTGCTTTCATTCAGGTTTCATCTTCTAACCACTAAATTATTTTATATATACTTTTTTCTTCATGAAAAGTGAAAAAGTCACTGTGAAATTGTAAAACAGTTTTCGATGGGCCAGCTAATAAAGTGGGACAACCTTTCAGACGTGCAGTAAAAAATAATGGACATATCGATGATTGCTAAAGTTTTGAATGGTTGTATGGGAAAACTTTATAAATAGAACCATCTTTAGAGAGTTTTCCTTTGAACCGTAATTGAGTGAAAGTCACCCAGCCCTTGTAGAAGTAGCACTGCCAGTAGACCAGGTGTTGTCACACTACAGCCCACAGGCCAAATCTCGCCTGATGCCTATTTTTGTATAACCCACAAGTTAAGGATGGTTTTTGCATTTTCAAATAGTTGGGAAAAAATTAAGAGAAGAATAATATTCATGACACATGAATCTGATGTAAATTCAAATGTCAGTGTCCACAAAGTTCTATTGGAACACGGCTTTATTCATTTAATTGTGTATTGTCTGTAGCTGCCTTCGCCTAAGAGAGCAGAATTGTGTAGTTGTGAAAAGGACTGCATGGTCTGCAAAGCCTAAAATATTTAATATCTGGGTTTTTTTTAAACAGAAAAAGTTTGCCAATCCCTGCCCTGAAGAGAAAATGATGCAGGATTCTGGTGGAATGGATCAACAGAAAGAAGTAGCTATTTCAGAAGATGGAAGAATTGAGTGTTTATAAGGTCCAAATTGGTTCTTTAAAAGTGAAAATTTTTTCATTTAACTTATTCTTTTCTGTATAAAATGTTAATCAGTTAGACTAGTATTTTTCACTTAATCATTTTAGATGGGCCAAAATAAAAATCAGAGAATGAGAAGTTAGTGCGTTTGCATGAGCTCTTGAAGCACCGTTGTCTTACACATCTGTATATGTCAGCATCTTCCATTATCCTTCACAGTGAGAGCACATTAACTGCATAGATGGGAAAAGAGTAAAGAAACTTCCATGTAGTCTGAACATGAAAAACAATACGTATGGCTTGCACAGGTTTATTCCATGTGCTCTACAAACGATTACACAAGAAACGTAAATGAGCTTACCAAGAATTTTCTGGTATGCAAGATTTTCACAAGTCCTATATATACTTTTAAGATAGTTAGCTTAATAACTTAAGTGATCCCAAAACTTTCTGACATATTTTTTTCATTTTAATTTTTTATACAGTTCAATACTGTATGATTTGTTGTAAGCTCTCTCAATGTTTCCCTTTGTCAATGGACCTATAATAATTTGCATGGCTGTAACAAGAGATGAATGTTTGTAGTTAGAGGGCTTAGCATCATAAACCTTTCCTTGTTGTTCCAGTTAGCATTCCCATGGACCATTTTCAGGTATTTATAAGAGAGTGCAGCATTGTCATAAGAAGGCTGACACTCGCCATATCATTTCCACATTGATGGAGCACCTGTCTAATTGTACTTCAGGAACGACGCCGACTAGAGTGGCACATGTGTTTGACGGTAATATCAACTTACTAAATGACACCGTTTTTACCTCAGGCGACCAATATAATTTCTAAAAATCTCATTTATTACCCAGGAGTCAGAGAAATAAAACTCATCTTCTTAAATCAGCCCTTTGGTATTTTGGTGTTGGTAATTGTCCTATGTGGGTGGCAGTGATCTCTGAGAAGTAGTGCAATATTATATGTAAAAGTTTACAAATGTCTGTGATGAAGCATCTAAGAACACCCTAAAAGGAAGTAATAATTTAACTTCTGTAGTAATTTAACCATTCTTTATTGATGTTCTTGCATTTTACTTTCAAGGCACCAAGGCAGGTTGCTATCCAATTCTAATCCCACTGCCCACGGTTCTACAGTTTCACTCTAGACTTTGGGACCGTGGCCTGAACCATTTGTCTGCTCTCTCCAACTTGCCTTCAGGGTGAGAAACATAAATCATAGTAGTCTTAGTCCAAATAACAAAGTACAAAACCAGCATTTGCACAGTCTGAGAAATTTGAATTACCAACTAGAAAGGCAGAAAAAATAGAAGAGGGAAAAAAGAACAGAACAGCAATAATCCAACTTGGTTCTCTTAGCTGCAATCCTAGGGGATGCCAGTTCTGGGTCACCATCCTGAGTGTTTTATTCCTCTGTATTTCATATTAAGAAACTCTTCCTCCAGTGTTTGCCCCCAGGATTTCCTGAACTAGACTTTTCTCAGAGAAAGCACTTTCTTTTTCCCATCTAGCCATAATCAAGTTCTATACGCAATGTTTCTTTTATCTTTTTTAACTTCAGATGAATTATCTGAATTATCTTTTTGTTGGGAAAGATCTGTTAATCACACTCCTATAAGTCACAATTTTTCCCCAGATCATTTTTCTTCCCTAGAGGAGCCGGTTATCAACTTATTACCTCTCATGTCCATATTCGTCTTTTTACCTGCTCTGTGAAAATGGATCTGGGCCCTTTAAATATTTCTCCTTACCAGCTGGCATTGACATTTTGTCAGTAGGGGGCATTGGAGAAACGTTACAGAGGGAAAAGGGTTTGCTTCCTGGTTCCCTTGTGCTCAACAGGGCAGGTTGCTACAGCCCTTCAAGTGTAGCTTCTCTAGCTCCTAATTTTTCCAGCACACACTCCAGCAGTTTCCCCAGGGCCCAGCTGCTGCAGCAAAGTTGGTTTCTCCAGTGCCAGGCTCCTGCTGTGCACAGCCAGCCACCACCAGCACCCAGCATTTTCCCCCAGCACCCTCCACCTTTGACTGTTTTATAGCAATGCGTCTCTGGTAAGTCACCTACTTGGGAACAGCTTTCCCTAGCAGCCTAGAGGGCAGATTGCCAGCAAGTTCCACCAGTGCGACTTCTCTACCATCCAGGGAGTCAAAGCTGTGCTCTCCCAATAAGATCTGTATCTCAGCCCAGGGGGAGGAAAGAAGGGGACTCTTTCTTGGTTGCTCTGTTTCAGTCCTGAGGATAGTGGATGCTCTTATTCTTATAGTCTTTAGAGTTCTCTTGACTTCTTTCTAGCCAATTCTTTGTTACTCCAATCCATTTTTATAGGCCACAATTATATTAAACTTTCCTTGTTCAAATTACTGTGTGGTCTGTCTTTCCTCATTGTTCCCACTCTGATATTACAAGGGTTTAAAATTTTCTGGCCCCCATGATGTCCTTGTTCACAGTGTTTTCCATTTGTGGTCACACCTTTTGGGTCATTATAAGAAGAGCATTTCCAACATTACATCACATCTATTTGACTTATCTCTACCTGAGAAGTATGATAAATATATACTTAGAAGACACTGGGAATTCCCCTGGCAGTCCAGTGGCTAGGACTCAAGGCGCTTTCATTGCCAGGGCCTGGGTTCGAACCCTGGCTGGGGAACTAAGATCCCACAAGCCGCATGGCACAGCCAAAAAATAAAAAAAGAGGACAGCGAGTAGAGGTAAAATGGGTCAATATTCTCCCGCCCAGAGTCTCTTGACATCTGTCATTAAATCCCATAGTCCACACTTCAATTAAAATATACATAAATAAAATCACACACAAAAATTCCAGAGCTGCTCCATGCCTAGATCCAATAAAAAGCCAGAATCAGGGAAGGTGGATAGATATCTTGCAGGATCTGGAGAGCAAAATGCTACTGCCCAGGAAAGACAGGGAGCCGGATTAAATGATGCTACCTTATTGTACTTGAAGTCAGAGACTAGGCAATGCTACGTTTCTACAGTAAAATAAACCAGAGAAACGCCGAATGAAACAAAATAAATAGACTTAGTACTGCCAATTTTCTCCCAGCTTTTAATATGCTATAGGTATCTTGAACCTCCACGGAAGAAACTAGAATATAGCATTTCCCAAATGTACTTAATTATTTCTTCTGAGCAGATTTAAAGTTCTTTGAAGTATTTTTAGAAAATCCACAGCTAAATCAAAGTGGAAAAAAATTGTTGGAACATTAAAGGGACTATCCTGTCTAGAAGGGAATATTGTAATGTAGTGGGGAAATAAAGTTGGCTAAGCTACTTATAGCTAGGTCACGGGGACCTTGGTACCATGATTCCTACCTTTGTACACATTTACAGGAGGGAGAATGTTTAGGCTGCTTCTAGAAGCCTTGATCTTGGTGCTCATCCCACTATCCCAGCCCATTCACCCTTCTTGATCTGAAAAGAAGAGTTGAATGGAAGCTTTTCTGGGAAGGGCCAGTAGGAGGGTGAGACAGAAGATCCCGCAAGGGCGGGGTCCCATCCTATCTTATTTTATTTTATTTTTTATTTTTTGGCCGCACTACAGGGCATGTGGGATCTTAGTTCCCTGACCAGGGATCGAACCTGTGCCCCCTGCAGTGGGAGCATGGACTCTTAACCACTGGACCGCCAGGGAAGTTCCCATCCTATCTTTGTTTAAAGTTTTGATACTTTGCTAATCGTGGATCTTTTGGTATTAAATTTGATTTTTAAGAATACTGCATGAAAATATTATCTTGAATAATGGGTTTCTTGGAACACCCTTAAATTTTGCACTCAAGGCCAGTGCCTCAATTCATTTCATCCTAATCCTGGCCCAGCTCTGTGGGGATGCGGAACTTACAGAGCAATTCCTGACCTCCCTGCTTTGTCACCATCTTTCCTTTTTTTAATATATTACTAAATGTAAATACAAATTGCAATCATTCCATATTCTCCCACAAAAGAACATACCTTATAACTTTCAGTACCTAACTGAGGTTTCAATAGCAGATATAACAGAAGAGTTTGACCTTCAATAATGTAATAAATAATATGTAAGGGTAACTCTGTGTATGTGTTTACCTGGTTATCACTCTTTGGCAACAAAATTACAAATCATATGCTTTTAATTATGCAATTTTTTGGCCACTTGGTTGTGGGATCTTAGTTCCCCGATCAGGGATTGAACCTGGGGCCTCGGCAGTGAAAGCGTAGAGTTCAACCACTGGACTGATAGGGAATTCCCTACTGTGCAATTTTAAAAAGGCAAAAATATGTCTTCTTTGTAGTTTAACTCTGTTTTAGAAGAATTATCTTCAATTTTATTTAAATTAAATACGTTGCAAACACGATACACTTAGAGCCTGTTACTTTTCATTTCTGTAAGTGTAGTATTGGTGTTAAATTCATTAGATTCTTTTAATAAATTAAATGGATTCCATTATCAAATCTTTATAGGAGTTTTATAAGAGACAATTCCTACTGGTGTCAATGTGGTGGAAATAAACTTTCACCAGAGTGGGGGGAAAAAAGTAAGGTATTTAAAAAAAAAGTTACTTGGCCACTGTTCTTTCTTCTGTCAATACAGTTCTTTTTCTGTTAATTCACATCTTTGCCCAGAGAATATATTTATTTCTCTTTCCTAAGTAAAATCTCTAACTTTCTATAGTTTTTGATGACCAGGTTTGAGGCTTAACTGTGACGTGTTGATTCTTAGGCATTTTGAAATATGGATTTTTCACATGCCTTAAAATCAAACTTTTTACTTGACTCTTCCTAGCAAGATTTTGACTTCAACATTTAGGTCAGACTGATATGTATATGGCTAATGAACAAATCTAAAATCTTATTTGACGCTATTCTCATTATTGTCAAGTAAAAAAGAAAACTGATGAAATGTTCCAGATCTTCGTCTGATTTACTTAGTTTAAAGCTTATTCTTCTCTAAGATTACTGAAAATGTGGGTTGCATCTGGTAGTTTCATTGAACATAGCTGTTTTTTCCTGTTTTTAACTTGCTTCACTGTTTATCCTTATTGAAGGGTATTATTATGGTGTGCCCATAACTGTAAACATGGAAACTAGTTGAGGTGTTACAATTTATTACATGTTGTCGTTCAAGATTTAATCATGGCTCCTTTGATGCTAACAGTATTGTTGACACAAAAATAAATATTTTTTTTCAAAGGTATCTGTGATAAAAGTTGAACTATGGAAAATATATTAATAAGCCGAGAATTACTAGAAGTATGATACATAGAGCCATAACTTAGAGTCAGCTTTGCAATTTGAAAGTTTTTCAATTCTCAACTTTGTTTTACAAACTTTTATAAACTCAACAATAAAATTTCCCTCTGGCAAGAATATTTCCATTCAGAACCAAACCTTCTATAGAAGATTTCCTACTGTCAGTGTCAAAAATTAAAAAACTGGAAGAAAACTAGTTGGAAAGTTGCATTGCACTTGTCACTGAAAAAAGGGGTGGGTGGCTTATATCTAAATAAAGTCTAAACAGTCCATCAGCGATTTTTATTACACATGTATGAAAAGAAAAAGAAACTCACTTTAATTCATTCACTTCACCCTTGAAATCATTGTATTATGTGAAAATCTTATGTGGCCTTGATAATTTTAACACAAGTTGCTCAACTTTCTTTTCTTCTCTGTCAGAGAGCATGCAATTTGAAGCCACTGAAAGAAAAAAAACTTTCAGAAGGTTTATATTGGAGTGGAGACTTGGTCTCTCCCCTCTGAACTCCCTTCCAGGAGCACAGCAACATGACCACATGTGAACTATAGCTCTTCTCGGCACGTTTTAGAAGAGAAGGGTAGAGGTGCAAAATGGGAAGTGTACTGGCACATCTTTTTTTTTTTTTTTTTTGCGGTACGCAGGCCTCTCACTGTTGTGGCCTCTCCCGATGTGGAGCACAGGCTCCAGACGCGCAGGCCCAGCGGCCATGGCTCACGGGCCCAGCCGCTCCGCGGCATGTGGGATCTTCCCGGACCAGGACACAAACCCGTGTCCCCTGCATCGGCAGGCGGACTCTCAACCACTGCGCCACCAGGGAAGCCCCTGGCACATCTTTTTAACTAACTCACCATAAAACCTGAACAAGGGCTCCAGACCAACATGTCCTATGACCTCACAGAAATTTCCATCTGAAGATTCATTCCAGAAACCAGTCAAGGTCAGTATGTCCAATATTCCTAGCTCATTGTTCCAAGCAGAAAGGGAAACAAGGGACAACATTTATACTGCAAAGGCCCACTGTACACGGTCCTTATTTCCCCCCATCTTTATTAATACTCCTACTGAACACAGGATTGTGAACTCCATAATGGTAGGGACTATATTTGTTTGGCTCACAAATAATCTGGAACCATACCACAGAAGATGTCCAGGGAATTCCACTCCTACTATGTTCCACATGTACACAATGTGAATAATGTTCCCTGGAGTGGTGTAACATGGTAGCCCTAGGTAGCCCTGGCAGCTAGCATAAGGCCTGGCTTATAGTATGTGACCAATATATATTAGTTGACTGAATGAATGAATATTCCCTGTTAGGCAGAAACTTGGGTATCAAGATAAACTAAGAAACTTGAGTATTAAGATAAACTAGTCTTCATCATTTTCCACTTCTAGTCTATCACCTAATTCTATTAATTCTACTTCCTGAATATCATTCATATCTGTTTTCTTTCCATCTCCATTACCACTGTGTTAGTTCAAGCCTCTATCATCTTGAATCTCAACTGCAAGAGACTTCTAGCTTATCTCCCTGACACCATTCATGCCTGCCTCAATCCCAAATCATCCTCCATGTTCCCATCAGAGGTCTCTTTTTATAACACAATGTCAACCACATCATTACATGGCTTGAAACTCTTCAGTGGTTCTATATCATCTATCACATGGGCCAGGGGATAAAACCCTTCACGATCTGGCCTTCTCACATTATCATCACAGAGCCACAAGTACAGGGGTTAAAAGGTGAAACCCGAATTTGAAAACAAACATATCTTATGAAAAACCCCAACCTACACATCTCCTACTATCCCTTGCCCCCATGTCAGCCACATTTTCTCTCTCTCTTTCATCAATGCTATTGCAATTTGCATTTACTTCCATTATTGCACTCGTCTCCCGAATTCTCTGTTCACGTACAGGTCTCTCAAAGAGAGTGTAAATTCCTTGAGGGCAGGGATTGGTTTCATTCATTTTTCATCCTCAGCACTTAGTGTAATGTCTAGAATACAATAAGTGCCTATAAATATTTGTTTAAATGAGTCAATGTATAAATAAACTTACTTAAAATTCTGTTTCGACCTGAATTTTCTGTCCTTTAAAATAGGAACTTTTCGTGTTATTAAATCCTATAGTTCTGTCTGAAATGATCAAATACTGATGAGGATGTGGACCAATGGGAAGTTTCTTACATTTTATTGAGACTGTGAATTGCGGGGAAAGACTTGGGATCACAGCTTGGTAATATCTAGTAGAGGTGAAGCTGCACATATGCTCTGTGACTTTGCAGTTCCACACCTAAGTATCTACCCTGGATGGGGAACACATAGAAAATGACGATAGGTTACATGTTTTACTGGAGTAAAGAAATGAGAGGCTTGTGCTTGCGGGCAAGGAAGTGCGGCTTCCACTACTTCAGCCCACCCTGTGTCCTGAGTGCTCAGGGATCAATACTTTTTGCTGTATCAGTGGTCTTCAAACCCGGTGTAATGTGGTTTGCTGTATTATTTAAGAATACTCACTCTGCTTTAGAAAATCAGAGAAGCAAATGAGGATAAATGAAACTAAATATAGAAGGTAGTCGCTTGTAAGACACATTAGACATAAAGGAAATAGAGCGTATGTGTACTTAACGTCAACTGAAAGGGTTAGAAGAACCAAGAGCATCAAATAATCACAACACACTACGTAAATATGAGGCACTCAATATTCCCAGGGTCTTAAATGGGCATCCCATTGATGACATCCATTCTGGCCCATGTGTCCTCTGCCCAAGAAACTCAATAGCTAGCTGCTCGTCGATCTAATGGGTAAGCTACAACTATGACCAGGTGTACCACAAGCAAGTGTGCGCTGGCTCTAGGAACCTTCCTTCTGCAGAACACTGTTGCATAAACCTCCATTCTGGCTTGTAACCACACCATCAGGAGAATATTAAAGCATCAGAGAAAGAAATGAAATATACAAACTTTGCATAATTTGGAAATATGCACCCTCTTTGCACCCTATCCTAAGTGTATCAATCTATACCATCTCTATCCTCTTGCTTCTTCCTCTGATTTCAATTAATTTCAATCAATTGCACAATTCAAGATTCTTAATGTGGTCTGTATGCCTTTAGTTCAGTGACAAATAGCTTGCCTTAGTGTTCTTAGAGGCTACCGTTGATTGCATCAAGATAATTTCCCACATAATGCTGGGTTACATGTACCCCTACAGGACATGAGAACTTTCCAGGAACACAAATTGTTTTAAGAATTAATTTTAAAATCCTCAAAGTCATATATACTTAAAAGTGATCTTCCTGGGAACTTGCTTGTGCTTCGCATTTTCTCTCTTTATATTTCCCTTTTCCCACTTCACAAAAGAAAGGATACCTCCTGGCCACCTTCTCTTCGTATGGTGCATTGCCCCAGGGCAAATTAAAAATCCCCTGGCTGCCACACAGAACGTCCATTAATCAAGACACCAAAAGCACCATTTCAGTCTACTCCTTAAGAGATGCATTTCCAAAAAAAGTTTGACTTTCATGTTCAGTAATTATTTATAAAAGAATATAATGTATTTATGTTGTTTTCATCAGTTGTATACTATGGGAACACAAATAATATAATAACTCAAACCAGAAGAAGTATTTTAACAATTAGAAACGTATGGACCTAGGAAGCTAACAATTTCTAAGTTATGTACCTGTAAATTTATGTACCTATTTTTGCTGCTGAAAAATAGTCCAGCATTACTGGTTGAAGATTTTAAAGCATAAAAATATATTACATTAAGACACTTTCTGTGCAGGATGTATGATAGAAGTGGGATGAAAGGAAGCAATGTAAAACTTTTGACTGACAAGGATCTTGTTTATATATTATTACATAATGGTCTCAAATCACAATGAGATACTGCTTCATATCCACTAGGATGGCTATAACAAAAAAGATGAACAACAAGTGTTGGAGAAGATGTGGAGAGATTAGAATATTAATGGTGGGAGTGTAAAATAGTGTAGCCACTGTGGAAAATAGCTTGGCAGTTTCTTAAAAAGTCAAACATAGGGCTTCCCTGGTGGCGCAGTGGTTGAGAATCTTCCTGCTAATGCAGGGGACATGGGTTCAAGTCCTGGTCTGGGAAGATCCCACATGCCGCGGAGCAACTAGGCCCGTGAGCCACAACTACTGAGCCTGCACGTCTGGAGCCTGTGCTCCACAACAAGAGAGGCCACGATAGTGAGAGGCCCGCGCACCACAAAGAAGAGTGGCTCCCGCTTGCCACAGCTAGAGAAAGCCCTCGCACAGAAACAAAGACCCAACACAGCCAAAAATAAATAAATTTAAAAAAAAAAGTTAAACACAAAATTACCATAAAACACAGCAATTACACCCAAGAGAAAAGAAAATATACATTCACACGAAAACTTGTACACAGGTATTCATAGCAGCATTGGTCATAATAGGCAAAATGTGGAAACTACTTAAATGTCTATTGACTGGTGAATGAATAAATAAATATGGTATACCCATTCAATGGAATATTATTCAGTCATAAAAAGGAATGAAGTACTGATCCATGCTCCAGCATGGATGAACATTGAAAACATTCTGCTAAGTGAAAGAAGCCAGACACAAAAGACCACATATTGTGTGCTTCTGTTTATAAGAAATGTCCAGAATACAGAAAGTACATTAGTGGTTGCCAGGGGCTGGTGGGAAGGAGTAAAGGGAAGCGACTGTTAATGAGTATGACATTTCTTTATAGAGTGATAAAAATATTTTGGAATTAGATAGTAGTGATCATGGCACAACCTTGTAAATATATTTAAAAACTACCGAATTGTGTGCTTCAAAGGGTGAATTTTATATAATGGGAATTATATCTCAATTTTTAATTAAATTAAATTTTTAAAAAAAATGAATGATTGGGACTAGAAATATATTGGGGGAAAGGAGCTATAGCACTTTAGCTGGGAAATTATTCTAGAAAGAAACCTGTACATATGTGCTCTAGGAGAATATATGAATATTCATAGCAACACTAGAGACATCAACAGTAAAGGATAAACATACAGTGGAATACTTATGCCATAGAACTATCTACAGTGAAAATGAATAGACAACAGCTACACACAGTATCATAGATGAATCTCAGGAAACCAATATTGAACTAAAACAACACATTGCTTCAGTATAAAGACATATAGGAGAATGATCATAGCCATGCTCTTCATAATAACCAGAAAGGAAGCTACCCAACCAACATCCACAGTAGAATGGATAAATTACGATATATTGACACAATGGAATACTATGAGCAATGAGAATGAACTAAGTTCAATCTACATGTAACAATAAGGATGAATCTCATAAAAATAATATTGAATGGGAAAACCAGAAGTGACAGAGTACATCCTGTATGTTTCTCTTTATAAAAAACTCAAAACCAGGCAAAACTAATCTACAAGGTTAAAAGGCAGGATACTGCATACCCCAGGCAGAAAGGAGGGTAGTGACTGTCAGGTGGCCAACAGGGGCTTCTGGGATGCTGATAATGCTGTTTCTCTATCTCAGTGAAGGTTACATGGGTATATTCACTTGCAGAAATTCATCAAGCAGCACACGTATGAGGTGTACACTTTTCTGTATGTATGTCATGTATCAAATTAAAGTTCAAAAAGAAAACAATCACTCGCTAAAGAATTATTAAATATGATACCATTTATGTGAAATTCAATAACATATAGAATTAAATAATATATTGGAGAAACTAATATTTGGTAAAATTATAAAGATAAGAAAACAATAACCCCCAAATTCAAGCTTGTGGTTACCTCCAAAGTGGATCAGAGACCAGATCAGGGTTTCACAGATATAAGTAATATTTTATCTCATATGCAGGGTGGTAGGTACACAACTTTTCATTGTATTGCTATTCCTTACACTCAACAATATTTTATAAAATCCTCTTGATACTACTCAATATTTAATAAAAGCTATTTAAAAAAACTCTATGGTTCTGAGAGCCAAAGTCTATAACTTAAAGCACATATGCTTCCCAGTTTGGGGTTGGGCTGGAGATTGGTTTGGAAAATCTGTCATTATTTTTCCTATCTTTACATACTGTTAATTATTCTATTGGTTGATTCAAGATCTTAGGGAAGAAAAAGTTTTTAGTCAAATCCTGTGTGAATCAGTTAACCCAGAAAAATCAACCTATTCGTTAATTTCCAAGTACACAATTCAGAAGAATTGTATTCTTAAATTTTGTTTGCAAAAGGATTTTGGGGAGTTGGGAATACTTTTTCCCATAAAACAGTATTATAAATATTGGTCAAATTCCCACCTGGCCCAGGAAAGCCTATTTAACCTGCAGTATAACTAAATATAATACCGAGTCTTATATTCTTCCATTGATTCTGTGGAAAATGAGGTTTAACTTTTGCCTGTGAAGTCAGGATGCTAGAACATACCAGCTACTGCTGTAGCCCCAATCTCTCAGCCAGTGACCCTTCTCCTGTAAATATCCAGAGAGAGAGATTTTCATCCTGTGGTCAGCTTCCCTTATCATATGGGTAGGTGAAGAAGAATTCCCTGAGGCAGCAGAGAATGTGTCCTACTCTACACAGCTGAGGCATTGTGGGAGACGATGTTGCAAAAATCAAGCATGGTTATATTGTGGACTTCCTTGAAAGCTTCACAGAGCAGCTGAGAATTTATGAGATAGGTAGATGGATGATCTAATAAAAATTAAGCTATCAGTTATTGAATATTTACTATGTACCATGGAGTTTTTCCAAGTAGTGTACTTGCACAAACTCATATACTACTCGCAACGACTTTATGAAATATGTAGATAATTCAATATCCTTATTTTCAGATGAAGAAACTGAGAGGCAGAGTAGTATCAGATGACTAAGAAGCAGAGTGATATTTCACCCGATGTCACACAACTAGTAAATGGTAAAGCCATATGCAAACCCAGGCCATTGATTTGTAGCATCTGCCAATTTCTATGGTGTAAATACTTCCATCACAATTGACCTGAAGCTACCAACATGATGTCACCAACACTGGGTTGGAAAGGGATATGCACAATTGGCTCTAGCAAAATGATATGAGCCAGCTCTAGTGCAAAACTGAACAATGATTTATCAGTGCTTATTGCATACAAGAAGTACTATGCTAAAGCAAAACAATTGTTCAGGCTTCAATTCCTGCCCTTCTGGTAGTGACAGGATGAACGGAGAGACCATATTTACGTTAACGAAATATTGAATAAAACATATATATGTAACTTTATAAGAGGAATGAGAGTTCACATTTAATTGTCAAATAAATGTTGTAGTTCAGAAGTGGAAAAAAATAGCAGTGGCCTCTATGGACAAGTAAGGTTTTATGGAGAATTAATGTTATTAAATCATTGCAGAATTTGCGTGGGTGAAGAGGAAAGCATTCTAAACAGGGGTAAGAACATGAACAAAAGGCGCTATTTAAGTGAATTAATGTTTTTTGAAATCAGTTCAGTTCATTAAATCAGACTACAAAAAGAAATTGTAGAACCTCTCTCAATGGAAATTTTTTTCAGTGACCTAGATCAGCTTCAACATTGATTTGCCAAGAGGCAGGGGGATGAACCGGATGACATTTTGAAATCTTTTCCAAGTTTTCTAATTCTTATAGCTGTAACTCTTTAGCCTTTCTGATCTTAAAATACGTTAATGAAGAGAGCATTTAAATCTAATCTTTCAAAATGCAATGTTCTGGTTCTGGAATGCTGAGAATCTTCCTCTGGCTAAAATACGAATTTCACATCCTTTTTTTTGGTTAAACTGTGAGTACTCAATCAAGTTCGTTTGTTACGTTGATACCTAGTGTGTAGTTGACAGATATCCTAAGAATTGGAAATTCTATTCAATTGCATGGATATTTTAAAGAGTGAATTAATAAATGTCAATTGACAACAATGCTATCAAAAAGAATGAATGAGCGCTTATAGGGAGAGGAGCAGAAACCGGTCTCCACAGAGGCTGTTTTTTTTTTTGCGGTACGCGGGCCTCTCACTGTTGTGGCCTCTCCCGTTGCGGAGCACAGGCTCCAGACGCGCAGGCTCAGCGGCCATGGCTCACGGGCCCAGCCGCTCCGCGGCATGTGGGATCTTCCCGGACCGGGGCACGAACCCATGTTCCCTGCATCGGCAGGCGGACTCTCAACCACTGCGCCACCAGGGAAGCCCCACACAGGCTGTTTTTCTAAGCAGGGAGAAGGAGAAACACCACGGAAGGGAACAGAGGAGGTGG
Organism: Monodon monoceros; assembly: GCF_005190385.1. NCBI lineage: Eukaryota > Metazoa > Chordata > Mammalia > Artiodactyla > Monodontidae > Monodon > Monodon monoceros. The sequence goes on from NW_021703780.1 coordinate 30,414,458, forward strand.
AGAGGCAGGGATTGAGGATGGAGACCTCTCAGAGTAAGAGACCATCTCAAGAAGGTGGGTCCTTTGCACTTGCATTTCTTTATGCGTGGAGCACTTTTCTCCAGGATATCTATATAGTTCACTCCCTCATCCTTTGTTTTTTTGTTTTTTGTTTTTTGTTTGGCCTTGCCAGGCAGCTTGCAGGATCTTCGTTCCCTGACCAGGGATTGAACCTGCGCCCTTGGCAGTGAAAGTACAGAGTCCTAACCTCTGGACCGCCAGGGAATTCCCTCCCTCAACCTTTAAATGTCACCTTCTCTGAGAGGCCTCCCTAGACGGTATATGTTAAACAGCAATTCTGGCCCCACCCCACATCTCACCAGCTGGCTCCCTTATGTCCCTTCCCCTGTGTTGTTTTTATCCATGTCTCTAACAGTTCACCATTTGGTATACCTGTTTATTTCCTTATAATCTGTCTTCCCTCTTCCGCCAACCCACACATGTATTAGAACGTCAGCTCCATGAGAGTGTCTCTGTTTTTGTTTACAGCTGAATCCACAGCATCTGTTACAGTGCCTTAAGACACACAATACGTACCCAATAAATACTCATGTGAATACAAGTAAATGAAGATGGGGTGATCAAATGAGCCAGAGATGTTCTGGTTCCTCAAATAGACTACACCTCTAACGCTGGTCAGCTAGATTAAACACACCTCTATCGATTATAAGGAAAATCAAAATGATTAAGTATGGAAGAAGACAGCTTGAGCCCACTGCCAACCGCTGAAGATAAAACAAAAGAAATCCTTCAATCCTATTTTTGTGTTAATGCCACAGGTAGTACAATGAACTTGGATCCTTACTCTAAGGTTGTTGTGATTATATCCTTGTAAGTGTTTTATAATCCTAAGAAGAAAAATGTCCTGTGAGTGTGGGTTACTTTTTAAAATCACATAGTTCTGCCAAAATGTTTTGCAGACATTGTGGTAAAGGTACTTTAAGAAAACAATCTACGTTTCTGCCTTTCCAAAAGAACCTCTTAAATAGATACTTAAGTATTGATTTTTAGGTCCAAGATTTTTGAAACATGCTCTATATAACTGATTATTATCTTTCGACATTTTATAAGAAGCTTTATAATTCCTAAAATATTCACTAAGAAATATAGAAAATATTAATATGTATTTAACTAACTTGGGTGAAACCATTTCAGGGCCCTTTAAAATCTTTTGTATTCTTCTTTTTAAATGTTGGTTTCAGATGACTTTCTCTGGGAAGACATCCTGATATAGACTGGTCTTTCATAATTCAGCTTGTGATATATAATTTCGGCAACTGCAAGATCTGTAAGAGGCCATTTGCAAAATTTGCCAGTTGCTGAGGGAACAATTATTTTTAAATTCCCGTTAATACAATCTTCAGCTAAGGAAGTAGGCAAGTTAGAAGAGGATAAGGGTTGCTTACACTGTTTTCACTTTAACCAACACCTTGCATTACCTAATTTATTTCTCATAGTGTTTGAAAAGGTTGAATCGGACAGTTTTTGATGCTGCAGAAATAACTACTAGAACCCAAGGCACTAGGACCTAAAGCTAAAAAAGAGAAGTTGGGTATCCCCATTGCCACTGTTTGGATTGACATGGATGCATGAGATTTGTTTGTGCCAAGTGGGCACTGCAGACAGTAACAGTACTAGAACCATCTGGACAGTAGCTCATGGAAGAGGGCTGCCACTAGTCTTAGAGACGGGAAAGGAGAAGGAATGCCACTGGAAGAGGCTGAGAGGCCACATGAGGAAAATGTATTGGCTTTTGAATTCCTGTTGCTCGTTAGCCAGAAAGGCAGGGACCCCCCACAGTCAGTCACATAAACAGGTTCTGCCCTCTTTTCATTATCCAATAGTTCAATTACTGGTTCTAGTTTTTAAAAGCTCACATTATCCAATTTAATTCTTAGGGCAATTCTGTGAGGTAGGCATTTAAAAAAAATCATACTTCTTTTTCAGACTAGGAAACTTGGAAATGCACTCAGAGAAGTTATACAGTGAGTCCAAGGTCACACAGTTAGTGAGAGAGCCAGGACTTAAAACAACTTTTTTAGGCTTTGCCCTCATTCATTGTGTTCAGTATCTCTTTTGGACAAGGCACCATTAAATTCATTAAAGATTATATAAATATCTAAGATGGTTCTTGCTCTTAAAGAATTCTTAAGGAATTGTTGAGGAGAAGATCTTAAGTAGCTTGGGTGAAAAGACAATAAAAGTATGATTAGTAGGAGATAATGCAACAAAGAAAGCTGAACTGCTTTCCATTAGAAATAAACAGAAATTTTGGCAGGGTTTCCCCGATATAGAGACAATCCAGAATTGGAGAGAGAGTGGGATGAATGGCTGAATGACTTGGCAAAGAGACAGAAGGGATTTTTTTGGTTTTGTTTTTTCCAATGTTTTATTACGAAAAAATTTTAAACAAACAGCAAAGTTGAAAGAATTTTTACAGCCAACACCCATTTTCTTACCCACCTATATTCTACATTAATATTTTATTACATGTGTTTTATCACACATCTGTACATCTATCATCCCTCTATCTCTCCAGCAATTCATCTTTCTAAAAAAAAAAAAAAGGATTTCAAAGTAAATCGTGGACATTAGTATAGCTGCAGGCATTTTAAAAACAGGGATGTATTGTACTCCGTTTAAAGTTATCTGTGTCGTTGCACTATAATTCTTCATGTCTCCTTACCTTCAGTAAAGCCCACTCTACACAAAGAGGTCTTGTAAGAATGGTATTTTTAAATAATAGAAGTCAAGGAAAGTGGCTGACTTCCAAGTGTAAGTAGAAGTAGAATTTGAGATAAAAGAATATACAAGACAAAGGGGAGAAGCCAAATTTAGTCGAATCAGGAAGTCAGAACTAGAGGTGAACACAAAATTATCAGCTCCCTGTACTGTGGAGGAGTCTTAGGGAGAGCATCCGACTTTGCACAAGGCGGAATTAGGGATCTGAGGCTGTCTTACACAGATCCTTGAAAGGCCAAGCAAATACCAGTTGACAAGTAGATTACCACGTCTTTCTCAGTCACCACTAACTAGAACTAGAGGTGTTCCATCACTGGAGGCAACACCTGTGATTAGAAGGAAGGGGCAAGGCAGAGAGGAAAGAAAACCTTGACTTGAACCCCAAGACCCAGCCACTGCCCTGGGTCTCCCCTGTTTTCCCTACCCACCCCCTACACCTCCTAATTTTTCTTCCTTCCTTTCCTCCTTCCTTCCTTCCTCTCTCCCTGTCTCTCCTTGTCTCTCTCTCTCCTTCCCTCTCTACTTCTCTCACTCCTTCCTTTCTTTCTCTATAGGGTGAAAGAAAGAGAGAAATAGGGGAAGACAGAAGAAAGAAAAAATTAGGAAGAAGAGAAAGAGAAAAAGAAAAGAAAAGAAAAAAGGAAGTCACTTTGGAATCTGGGCCCTTCTCTCTGCCTCCAATCTGATCAGGCTCAATTTCTGCTCCTACTTTAGGCCATTGATTATCACAGGTAAGACAAAAAGAGGAGGAAACAAACTACTCTTGGTGGGGGGATGAGGTGATGAGCCAGTAGAAAAATAGGAGAGAAGAGGAGGAAAAACTTGTGGAAGAGAAATCACTAATTCTTCTAAGCATTATTCCTACCCACATAAACCCAAACTCAGTCCTAGAAAGTCAGTCTTACAGTCACAGGTACCTCAGTGACTTTTTATCCCTAATTAGAAATTTCTTTACAGTTTGCTTTTGTAAACAAAACTTCAAACACCTCTTCTCAAGTCACATGAGAGTCACACAAACACTGGATTAAATACAAGCTCTTTATTTACTTGTGTGCCTGAAGAAAATTATATAACTGCCTTGAGTCTCAATTTCCTTGCACCTAAAATAGGGCCAATAATACCTCCTTTCCTAGGTGGTTGTGAGGATTAGAGATAAAAGGGCATTAAAGTACATGCCACATAGCAAGCCCTCAATAAAAGACAGCTGTTACTGTTACAAGGTGGTAAGCCCTAAATTGGAACTCTAGGTGACAAACTGGTGTTCAGGTTTGAGGAGCTCTTTTGAGGGACTGCCTGATTTCAAAATAAAGAGTTAAGGTGCATTAGAAAAGAAAATGCTTTATATAAACCCGGGGAATGATGACAGGCTGTGGTAAAGTAATATTTGCTAATATTTAAGGTTTAGTAATAAAGCTACCATATTGTATCTAGTTGCCAATCTCTTTGAAACTTTGCTGTTCACATGTCACCTTTTGAGCATTGAGAGTGTTGTTATGTGTTTTGGTTTCAAAAGAAAGTATACACATATAAGTATATTTTAGGGAAAAACTGAGGGGGAAAAGCAGCTGACCTACCTCTCTGTTAATCAAACCTATAGCTGAAGTCTGGCTGTTCGGACTCTAACAACCAGTTAGAGTAGTAACAGCTAATCTCTATTGAGCATTTTGACCAGCTCTTTTGCTAAGAGCTTTATGTGGGTAGCCTCATCTCCTTCTCACGACAACTCTATTCAGCAAGTAGAGTTAATAGGTGACGAGCCTGGGGACTGATATAAGAAACTAAGTCACTTTCCCAAGTGTACACAGAAAGTCGCAATGCCAGGCAATGTGACTCTATAGCTTGCACACTTAACTACTGCATTATACTGGCATGTGTCCAAGAGCCAAGGAGGCAGCGCAGTGGAACCCCTGACAAAGTTCCACGGAGAAAAATAACTTCACACGTTCTGAATTTCCAAACCGAAGTGTAAACTATTTAATAACCATCCACTGAACCCACAGAGTGTTTTAGGCACAGTGCTGGGCTCAATGTTAGATGCAGGAAATACTAAGATGAGATAGATTCCTGCCTTTGAGGACTTCAGCAGGTCAATATTGATATTCTGTTGTGTTGTTCTTATTTAATGTTACAAGGTTAAAGATAATTAATTGTACTACAATTATATTTATGTATATTTGTAATTCCTGAATAAAAAAATCAAATTGAATCTAAATGGTGTATCTGTAATTCTTTAATTTGGGTTCCTTAGAATATTATGTAACTAGCAAAAGATTTGGATATACATCTCACTAGAGAAGGTATACAAATGGCCAATATGCCTTTCTTGGAATATTAACAAGTATCACAAATCTGGCACCATTAGTCATTGGGGAGATGCAAATTAAATCTACTATGAGATACAATTTCACACCTACTAGAATGCCCATAATCAGAAAGACAGTAACAAATGGTGGCAAGGATGTGGAGAAATCAGAACCCTCAAACATTGCTGGTAGGAAAATGTTAAATGGTGCAGCCACTTTGGAAAATAGTTTGACTATTTCTTAAAAAGTTAAACGTAAGAGTTACCATTAAACGCAGCAAGTTTTATCCTAGGTTTATCCCTATGAGTAGAATTGGGAAATGAAAATATACATCTACACAAAAAAATTGTACTCAAGTATGTATAAGTATTATTCATAGCGTTATTTGTAATAGCCAAAAACTAGAAATGACCCAAATGGTCATCAACTGGTAGATGGATAAACAAAATACGGTACATCTATTCAACGATTTCTGTTATTCAGCAATAAAAAGGAATGAAATACTGATACATGTTACAAGATGGATGAACCCTGAAAACATTATGCTAAATGAAAGAAGCCAGACAGCAATGTCCACATATTATACGATTCTATTTTTATGAAATGCCCAGAAAAAGCAAATCTGTAGAGACAGAAAATAAATTAGCTGTTGTCTAGGGCTGGGAATGAAAGCAAGGATTAACTGTAAATGCACCTAAAGGATTTTACTGGGGTGATGAAATGTTCTAAAATTGGATTATGGTGATAGTTGCACAACTTGGTAAACTTACTTAAAACTATTGAACTATACAATAAACATAAGTGTATTTTATGATATGCAAATTATGCCTCAATAAAGCTTATTTTTAAATCCTAGACAAAATAAAATAAAACAAAAAAACAAATTATTTTAAAAAAACATTAAAAAAATCCTAAGCAAGTATGGAACTGAAAATCTCTGGTATTTTAGTTATTAATAGGAACTATTTTTGTTTTATATAATATTTATTTTAACAAATATATTCAATAATATATATAATAATTATATATTATTAAAATATATACATAATTACATAATAGATTACATAATAGAATAGAATATGGGGTTTTTCTGTACTAAAGCTTTATAATTGCCTGTCACTTGATGATGTATATTCAGGTTTAAACTCTATCTCAATTTTAAAGCAATTACTCAATTAAGAAATAATTTCATAAAGCAAATAATCTTTTTATAATTAATATAGTGGTTTAAAAATGTCTTGGATTAAATAGTGCATGACTTTTGAAATGTTTACTTTTACAGGCTATAGTATAAAGTAAAGAACCATAGAAATTGCCTCCTTTTTCATTGAATTTTTGTGACATTTCTTTCTTGTCCAAATGTTTTCTTATATAGTCTTAGTTTACCCTCCAGTAAGCCTATGATTTAGGAAGAATGGATATTACCCCCATTTTACAGTTGAGTAAATATGGGCTCAAGTGGGTTGGGTGACTCAGCATCCAGGAGAGTTAACAATTATATCTGAGCAAAAAACAATGTGTCATTCAACGATTGGATACTAGAGTGACTTCGACTGATAGAAATTAGGATTCTAATATTCACAGATTATTTCTATATATGAAATTAGAGTGTACTTCCAGTCTCCGGTCCGACATATAAAGAGCTTGGAAGTTGTCGCTCTCCCATCCCCACAACAACAGAAAAAACCTGAACATATTGAAAATCAACCATTCTTCTTAGATCTATCAGAGAATTGAGGTTGCAGGGCAAACCACTGCCCCAAACACTGGAGAGACAGATGCCTTTGCTTGCCCTCAAGATAAACTATTTTATCAGAATCTAACTGACCTGAGGGAAATGAAATACCTAATTCCAGCCCCCTCTAGCCTTATACCTGGAGGAAGAGAAATACCAAATTCCAAACCCCTCTAGCCTTCCTCTCCTACTTAATAGCAGGGAGTTGGGGAGGAAAAGATGAGCTCTCAGGAAGGTCACAGCCCAGGGACACAGGACTCACTGAAAACCTGAAAGGTAATCATAGGCTATGGAACAAACCTCCTGTCCCATACTTCACCACCATGTCACTCAGATTCCTGTATAAAAACAAACAATTACAGCTAAAAGAACTGCAAGCCTCAGACCCTACTACAGAAGGACTCTCTCAGGGAGACAAAAATAAGGACATTAGAGGAATTTTAGCCTCTGACACTATGGCTGCAGCAACAGTAAACACAACCTAACTCCTAGCCAGATAAACACAAAACTTCACATTGAATGCCCTCACTTACTTTTACCCAATACATCATGTCCGGCTTTCAACAAAAAATTCCAAGGAGTGCTAAAAGGCTAAAAACTCAATCTGAAGAGGTAAAGCAAGGATCAGAACCAGACTAAGATGTGGCAGAGTTTTGGGAATTATCAGACTGGGAATTTAAAATAACTATGATTAATACGTAAAAGGCTCTAATGGAAAGCGTGGACTACAATGCAAGAGCAGATGGATAATGTAAGCAGGAAGATGGAAATGCTAAGAAAGAATCAAAAAGAAATGCTAGAGGACTTCCCTGGTGGCGCAGTGGTTAAGAATCCGCCTGCCAATGTAGGAGACACGGGTTCGAGCCCTGGCCCGGGAAGATCCCACATGCCGCGGAGCAACTAAGCCTGTGTGCCACAACTACTGAGCCTGAGCTCTAGAGCCCACGAGCCACAGCTACTGAGTCCACGTGCCACAACTACTGAAGACCGCGTGCCTAGAGCCCGTGCTCCACAACAAGAGAAGTCACTGCAATGAGGAAGCCCGCACACCACAACGAAGAGTAGCTCCCACTCGCCGCAAGTAGAGAAAGCCCACGCGCAGCAACGAAGACCCAATGCAGCCAAAAATAAATTAATTAATTAATTTATTTTTAAAAAATGACAACTACTTGGTCTCCCTTCTTTTTCTTTCTTTTTTTTTTTTTCCCCTTCTTTTTCTTCTGACTTCCCCCCACCACCTAAAGTCTCTCTGTCTGGGGAATATGGTAGAATTTTGTTACGGGGGCTGTATAACTTAATTATTTCCCTCTTTAATAAGGAAATTATTTAAATATAAAGAACAAAAAATAGAATGTTCTATTAGCTTTGTCTCTCCAAATGAACTGCAGATTTCTTGAAGGCAGGGGTTATATACTGCATAATTCTGAATCCCTTGGAGCGTGTAGTGCCATCTATAGTGTTGAAGCAAATGACATCCTGTTGTTTTAACTGGTTGGAAGTAACTCTAAAAGCCTAACTACACTGGGACCTGCAGGTTGGGACTGGAGCCTGGTGAAGAGGAAAGCCACTAATCAAGTGAATTAAATAGTTTTGAAGTATTCTTTAAATATTTAAAAAGTAAAACTCATTCTCTCTATGGTCCCATAGTATGTTGTGCCTTTATAAGACCTGCAATGACTTGTTTACAAGTCCATTTAGCGTCTTAGAGTGTAAGCTCCTCTAGGATGGGGTCACATTTTTTTTCTCTTTTAATTGTGAGAGGCACTTAATTCACGTTTGGTAAATAAAAAGTTGAGAGATTACTGATGAGAGGAAAGAGAGTCTAAAGCCATTCTATAGTCATAAAGCTATGCATTTAAAAGAAGTACCTAAATGTTATATTTCAGAGGAATTTGTGTGTGTGTGTGTGAGTGTGTGGCCTCTCCCGTTGCGGAACACAGGCTCCAGACACGCAGGCTCAGCGGCCATGGCTCACGGGTAGCTGCTCCGGGCATGTGGGATCTTCTCGGACCAGAGCACGAACCCGTGCCCTGCATCGGCAGGCGGACTCTCAACCACTGCGCCACCAGGGAAGCCCTCAGAGGAATTTTAAAGGAGTTTTCCCCAGAGATGCGATGTGACCCCTTTGCCCCCCAAAGTCAGTCTTCTTAGGGAGCCTGGATTCCACTCAGCCCCTCTTCTTCTACCCAATGACTTTCATATCTCTGTTTCTATTGGCTCCTTCTCTCTTTTTTCCTGATCTAATATCCTTTTCATGGGGGTGGGGGGAGAACCCAACAACAAAAGAACCAAACCTCTTTGCATTTGCGCCATTACCCTTTCCACCTCCCATCTTGCCTCCTTCTTTAACGGCTAAACCTCTCATATGCGCGATCTTCAAGACATTCACATTTCCAACCCCACCACAGCATCAAGACTAGTTATGTTAAGGTTAAAGGATTTCTGACTGAACTCAGAAGTCGTTTCTCAGTTTCTCATCCACTTTAAGTTCCCTGTGCTTCAAAATACTTTCATAAAGTAAATGATCCTTTTATGAAGTGAATAATCACATGCTCGTTTATCTGTTTCCTGGAGTTCAGAAAGGAAGGCAGGTTTCCAGGTTGGGGTGTTGCCAAGGAGGGCTGTCTTAGTCGCTCCCAGTGGAGCTGGCGTTTGGGGTTTGGCTCCCTAGCGCTCACCAGGCAATATTATCTCTGTTTCAGAGCTGAGCACCTATAGATTGTAAATATGGATTTCCGCATATTATGTCATATTTCTTAAAGCAAGGTACACCAGGATGAATCAGCCTGATCACCCACCTGCCTACTGGCTGTAAGATATGTCTTTAAGATTCTTCTAGATTGTGACTGTTGGCTTTTCCATTGTTTAAGGTATTCAAAAGAACATCTCCCCAGATCCTGAAAGCAGTCCTAAGTTAGGTTCCAAATATTTGAGCAAAGGCAACATTGTTGGAACAATGGTAGTAGAAACTGACTATATTTTTGGTATGTAGTATAAAAATCACAGTCACAACCGTGTCCAATTATAGAGAAAATATTGAACTAAGAATGACTGGCTAACTTCAAGTTTCATTAACATTTATTTACTATTCGTTCACTTCTTTTGTAATCTATTAGCTTTTTTTTTTTTTTTTTGCAAGATAAGCAGTTACAAGGGCCAAAGTTTTAAGAAAAATTTATGGGAGAATAACTTAAAATTGAGAAAATTCAATTCATAAACTTTCTCCCCATGAATTGAGAAGTGATCACTATTATTAATTAGAATGGAATGATACTAATGCAGGAGCATAATTTGAGAACTGCTACTATATGGTGAGTTATTGAATACTTTTGATGGAGTAAATAACAATTTTATTATTTCTATTATAAATGTAGAAATCAGATCAGGCCTGCTGATGCAGGGGACATGGGTTTGTGCCTAGGTCCAGGAAGATCCCACATGCCGTGGAGCGGCTGGGCCCATGAGCCATGGCCCGCTGAGCCTGCGCGTCCAGAGCCTGTGCTCCGCAACGGGACAGGCCACAACAGTGAGAGGCCCGCGTACCGCAAAAAAAAAAAAAAAAAAAAAATGTTTTACAGTATTTGCTTGGTAGAACTTAGAAGAAAGGATTCTCTTGGTTCTGATTTTTAATCTTATATGACATCCATTTCCAGAGAGAAACCAGCAGAGTTTTTAAAATCCTTAACAATATTGTTCTGAATAAATATATTTTACTATGATATGAAAAATGTTACTAAAAAATAACTAGAATATGGTCGAGTAGCCTAGTTTGTGCTTTATTATTTGCTTGCTAGTTGGGGGAAGTCACAAGTTCTGTAGAAGTTATTTTCAAACATTAGGGAAACTCAAAATCCTTTGGAGGGCTTGTGAAAGCAGATTGTTGAGCTCTATCTCAGAGTTCCTGATTCTGTAAGTGTAGGGTGGGGCCCAAATTTGTATTTCCAACAAGATGTACCAGATTTTAGGACCACTGCTCTATATACCCTGGGCTATCTTCCATTTAACAAGCTTTTGATTATCTTTCTCCCATTCCTCACAGTGGTTTAACCAACCTTTAGCACCTCACATCCATTTTACTCTATCATCCCCACTTTTGCAGCATCCCTACTTTCCGACATTTCAGGGAGAAATTGGGGTCATTGGGTATGAACTGCCTCAAGTTCTTATTCTTTTCTTCCAGTTAGTCCTTTTCCATTTTAAGGTTCATCCCACTTCCTGGACTCTTGATCAAAAACCTTCCCATTTCTTCCAGGATCTAATTCCATCTTTATGTCCTAAAGATTTTGCCATTGGCCCTCCTTTATATCAAGTGTTCAGCCTCTTTGCCAGCTTCTTCTCCAAAGCTCGTGGACAAGCTCAAGGCCATAATCTTAAAAAATCTATCCTGTGACCTTGAATATTTCTCTAGATATTCTCTTTCTTCTTCACAGACCAAGTTCTTGGAAAGAATAACACACTTGATTTCTCAACTTCCTTATCTACTCTTCCTTTTTCAAGTTACTACAACCAAGTTTCTAATCCTACCACTTTATGCTGCTTTGGAAAAGGTCATTTTGAACTGGCTAAATCCAATTAACTCTGATTCTTATTTTAGTACCTCTAATTTCTCTTTGAAACTCCTTGTTCTCCTGGTTTCCATGACAACACTGCTTCCTCAGTGTCCTTCATAGGCTCTTCCTCTCCCTCTCCTACTGAACGTGGGCATCTAGAATTCAATCTTTGACTCACTTCTCTTTGTTCTATGCATGCTCTCTTGGCCATTTCATTGTCTCTCTTGGCTTCAGTTGTGCCCACAGATCCTCATGAGAATGTTTTCTGGCCAAAGCTGGGAACAGGGCTAAATTCTACATCCAAGTGACGTGTGTGGAATGCTGTACACTACTGGTTCCCAAACCTAAATGTCCATCTACTCTCTTGAACTCCAAACTTTATTCTGGCTTCTATCACCACCATTCTGTCTGGATAGTCCAGTTGGCTACTGGTTTATAGCCACCTGCAATTTCGTTATGGTCAACTTAAACTTACCAAGACTAACTTGCCTCTCAGTAAGTTGAGAAAACTTGGAATCATCCTGTTTCCTCTTTGCCTTACGTCCATCCTGATATCTTACCAGTTAGTTACTGGTTCTATAAATTCCACTCCCTTAGTATTTCTTCCATCTGTCATCTTTTATCATTTCCTAGTCCACTGACATAGCTCAAGCCCATATCAGCTCTTTCCTGAATTGTTAACTTCTTCCAGTTTTCACCCTTCCAATATTTCTTGCACATTACTGCCAACTTACTAACAGGCAAATTTAATCATGTCATTAAAAAAACATATTTCCAAGTTTCCCCATTTTTTATTAGATAAAGTCCAAATTCCATAAAGTAATACACAAGACTTTCTATGATCTGGCCCTTCCCAAGTTTCTGGCCTCCTTTCTTACACCCTGTGATCCCATCATACTGGACAACTTGCAATTCCCTCTAACACACTGTGGCTTTGCTCATGTTACTCCCTCTGCCTAAATAATCCTTCCTCATTTTGTTCCACTATTACTTTTCAAGACTGAGTTTTTGACTCATTGTCTCAATAGTAATAATACTAATAAAAAACAAGATGCATTAAGTGCATGTTATGTACCAGATACCTTATATACATTCTCACTTTACATGCAATTCTCACAACAAAACTCTTAAGTTTATAACAGCCTTGTCATAAATTATGCTAATAAGTGGCATGAAAGCCCATATTTTTTGGGTTTAATGAAGTTGTTTTAAGTATATTCTGGAAAGAGAAAATATACCTTATGCTGCATCTATGAAATACTAAAAATAAAGATAAAGTAACTTGGTCAAAATTTTTGGTATAAATCCCTGATCACTAGCAATTGATCTGAGCATTCCTTAGTCGATACAGGTTTATTGCATCCAACTTCAGAGTATGAACTAGGAATAGCAGGCTGCATTAGCTATACTGTGGTTTATTTCACTTACGGTACTGATTCATTTTGGGCCTTGTTTCCATGTATCATAGAAAAATAAATGTATATGCATAATATAAAATGGAGGCCGTTATTCAAATAATTAACTGAATTAGATCCAGTTTTACAACTAAATTTTTCAATGAAAGTACTTTGGGGAATTGAATGTTTCTGTATATTTGTCTCAACTGAATTCTCGACTTTATTTTCAGGTACTGATAGACCACCTGCCAAAAAAAAACAAACAAAAAAAGTTATTCTTTTTTCTTCTCTTTCTTTTTTCTTTTTAAACAAGGGAATGTTTAGCTTTCCTCACTTCTTAAAGCAAAAATAAAATATTCCTTGACCTATGTTAGGTCTAGATGGACCTCTATTATGTGAGCAGGATTAGAAATTAAATTATTATTAAAAGAATTACAAATACAAACTTTCCTTCATTTCCATAAGAACTTACTTATGATGGCAAAAACATTAAAGATAATACAAACACTGTACTTAATTACTTATTTATGCCTAAAACTGGATTCTTGATCTCTTACACTTGGATTTTTTTTTGGCCGCGGCCACATAGCATACGGGATCTTAGTTCCCTGACCAGGGATGGAACCTGCGGTCCTTGCATTGGAAGTGCAGAGTCTTAACCACTGGACTGCCAGGGAAGTCTCTGGATTCTTGATCTCTTATACGCACCCAACATACTCCATCCCCAGTCCTTTCCATCTCAGTTCATGGCAAATTCATTTTTCCACTTAGAATCCTTGAGAGTCATCCTTGATTCCTCTCATTCTCTAGAGTCCCAAATCCAATATGTCAGTAAATCACAATGAGTTTCAAACTATATCCAGAATCCATCCACGTCTCATGGAATCTACTGTAACAACCCTAATACAAGCTACCGTCATCTCTTGCCTGGTTACTCTCTATGCCTCTACAGACTATTTCCAGCCCAGCAGCCAGAGTAATCATTTTAAACCCTTAACCACATCATGTCAATTCTCTGCTAATAGCCTCCTAGTCCCAGGCACATAGACCTTCCACCATCTGTTCTCCTAGTTCTTCTGTGACCTCTTCTATCTTCTTTCTGGGTCACTATTCTTCAGCTAAAATGGCCTCTTGGTCACTCCTGCAACTTACCAGCCCCGTTCCCACTACAGGGCCTTGGCACGGGTTGTTCTCATTGTCTGGAAGGCTCTTTCTTTAGATATCTACAACCACCTTCTTCCTCAAGTTATTATTCAAATGTCACTTCCTCAGTGAGCCCTACCCTGCTTGCCCATTACAAACATCACAGTTCTCCTATTCCTCCTGCTTGTTCTCATTCCATAATCCCTTCCCTGTTGTATAAAAATTTCCCCCTCTAACACTCATAGCCTTTTAACATATTACACAATTTGGGTATTTATTTTATTGTGCAAATCCTCCTTCTAGAATGTGAGTTTGATGATGGCATGGAGTTTTGTTTTGTTCACTGCTATATCAGCAGCTCCTAGAATAGTGTCAGGCACATGGTAGGCCCATCATAATAATTGTCGAATGAACGAAATAATTAGCACCTATCACTAACACTCAGCAAATAGACCTTAATTTCAAGAGGAGAAATGTAAAAGTTGTTCGTTTCCAGTACAAGAGGTATTATATATTGGATTCTATAGGAATGGGAGCAACTAAGTTTCCATATGTCTAGAGAGTTCAGGGGCCCCATGAAACCCTGATATTCTATGATTCCCTTCCCATCTAAGTCTCAAAAATGATCATTTTCTAGCAGCCAAGCACTAATTTTAAAAGATCCTGGAGTGTTAAACCTGCAATGAGAGAGTCCTAAAAGGATGGTTCATGATTATAGTTCTACAAGCTGCTCAGTGCTGCAATTCTTAGCATTTCTTCTCTCACCACTGTGTTGCTCTTCCTACTTTAAAACATATGAAAATATTTGGAAGGTATGGGAAGCCAATTTGATTACACTCTGAACAGTTATGTGATACACCCTCCCTCCAGTGTGTCAATAAATTTGATTAATATATACCTTTTCATGTTGGGCTTTCTTTTGAAATACATAACATCAGTTGATCCAAGTTGGCCTAAAGCAAGAGTCCTGCATAGTCACATAATTTTTGGTAGCATAAATATAAATGCTGAAATTATTCTGTACACCTTTAAGATTCATCTTTTGGTTATTCCTACTTTAAAGGAGCATGGAGTTTTAGGGTTACAGGTTTTATTTCATTTGGTTTGATCACCTCATTTTACAGATATGAAAACTGAGGACCCATGATATAAAATGACTTGCCCAGGTACCACAGAGCTGAATAATTGTTTTGGTCAGAACTCCTCGTTCTAAAGATAAAACAAGATACCTCTGAGATTGCAATTGAAAAAGAGTTCTTAATATTAGGAAATTAACTGAATATAGCAACAATTTCAATATGCAATTCTAAACAATATTCAGTTCTACCTGGTTTATTTCCATTGTGACTATTTAAACATTAGAATAGCAAATATAGCAAACGGTGAAATAATTGATAAGTAGGAAAAAAAAAAGCCTCCACAAGCATCCTAATACATGACAGTCATGGGTCACAAGAGTAAGAATTTGCAGGTCACCTGGAGTAAACTGTCTGCATGGCGTCCACAGAAGAAACCACTTTATCGCAGAGATGGCTCCATACTAGGCATGGCTTCTGCTATTATTTGGAGGATTAAGCCTTCTTTCATTATCTAATCTAGTCATCTTCTAAGATGCCAAGAGGCATTTTTGCTTAGATATGTACCCTTTCTGTTTTCATTAGTCAGTCTATATGAAGGTTATTATACCAGAGGAATGTAAAAATCTACAGTAACAATGCTTCATTTTCCTTTAATGGCTTTGTTCAAGGAATGAAGACATTTTTGTGGTGTGATGAATTCACTTGGTCTCCTGATGTGTTTTTTCCACATGCTTTGGAAATCACGTGTTTTTCTGAGAGGTGGTAGTCATCAATGTCTTAATTTCAGCACCATTGCTTTAGCTTTGTTACAATGAAGATATCTTAGTAGCATTTATAATTTAGGATCTTTGATATTAATCGAATGGAGAATATTTTTGACCCATTGTGGGCAGGAGTGCTCTCACACTACAAACAAAATTATGACTAAATCAAATTTTTAAAATAGATGTTAACAGATTCCAGGAGGTAGGAACACTAAGATAACTCATGGGACTGCAAAGCTAAGATCTCCGCCAACAGCAAGTCACAATTTCCTAAGAGTGACATTTTGAGCTCCCTCTACCAGGGCCTGTTTAACTCGGTTTCCCTTCTCCATGGCACACTTTGATTAACTCCTGCTGTGTGTGATTATATGTAGGTTAGAAACCAGTGGCTTGAGAGTAAGGTCTGGGTTCTGTCCCAAAAAACTAGGTCAAATCTTGCCTCCATGTGATGCAGGTAAAAGTCCCAAGAAAATATCAGTACGGCAACACTGACTGAACATAATTTTACTTGAAAGGATCTCCTTCCAGTTATATTTCCTTAGATGTACTATTAATATTTTTCTTAATTTTCTTCTATTTTCTTGCTAATGTACTTGAAAGGGCTTTTCAACTATTGTATAAACCAGTCTTCCTTCATAAGAAATTATGACGATTCTCTCTGTTACTTTCTTCCCCTATACACTTTGCCCATCAGTGGATTGAGCCCTGATTTACACATTATGGTGAGCTTTTACATCCTAAACAAATTTATTCTTTTGGAACTTTATTTGGCAAGTATTTAACTGTTGGGGAGATTAAAGGAGAGCTAAAAGCAAAATTAACAAGAGACTCAACTACAATCCACAGACGAAATAACCAAATAAGTTGCTATTTTAAACAATGTAAGCGAATAGGAAGGGATTATTTCAGAACACAAATATTCATAGAGGCAAGAAAATAACTGAAGTAATAATGCTTAAAAAAGACTTGATGAGGGTTAGTAGTTGAATCTCTGAAATATAATATTTGACGTCATAGGCATGGACTTAAGCGGGTAATAGTTTTCTTTCCTGAGCAGCTGAAAAGAATGTTAAAAATATAAATAACAAGACCACGTAAAATAATGAAAGCAACTGAAATCACTGTCTTATGATTGTATTATTTAAAGAAATACAACTGTATCAATCAATTCTGAGAGGACAGGATGTACAGCTCAAAAGTGGGAGTGCAAGATTTTAAAATAAGGAGAAGCAGGCTAAAATTCTAAGAAAAAATAAATATAGAATCATCCATTCAGAAGCCTTGAAATATCAAATAGTTTTCAATAAAAACGTGGTCATTAAATGCTTGAGCTTGGTAAAATGAATAGGAGGGAAAAATTCGCTGCAGACTATCATCTCCCACGGCCTCTGGAATGACTTTGCGCAGGGGAAGGATGGGGAGCGGTGATGTGCCAGGGCCGGCCTAAGAGGGGGTGTTTCACGGTCCCAGAAAGGGTCGCATATCCATACCCCAGCACCGCGGTCCTTTGGGGGAGGAGGGCCTTTCTGATGTCTCCGTTTCCCTGCATCGTCCGGGTAAGATCCCGGTTCACCCCTACTGCGGACAAGACTTACAGAGGTCAATCTCTGCCCTGAAGCTGAAAACAAAACTTCCAGCCTCGGTCACTAAATCCCTCGAAAACCCTAGTCCTCTCAGCTCATTCTTAAGGAGTCCAAGAATGGCCTTCAACACACTCCGATTCTCAGCTCATCCCCACTCATCTCCCAGCAGCCCCCGCTCTAAGGGCCGCCGCGTGGCTCAGGGTCGCCCGCCCCCGGCTCCGCGCAGCCCTCGCCGCCCGCACCGCCCGCACCAACGCCGCAAGGAAAGCGGCAACGGGCGCGCTCCACGACGCCCCGCCCCCAGCGAGCGTGGCGGAAGTGGCTGCCTAGAGAAAAGAGACCGCGCGCCACCTGGCCGAGCACGCATGCGCCAGCGTCCGCGTCGGGAGTGGCGGGGGTGTTTGTAGCCCTCCCTCCTCCACCTCCGCCACCCCCGCCCCACAGAGAGTCGGGCTCACGCCATCTTGCCCCCCCGTCCGCGCCCAGCCACCCTTTCCCTTTAGACTCTCTCAGCCCCCTACCCCGCCCCTTTCCAAGCGTGTCCCGGGCCGCCGCCGCAGAAACCGCACCATCTCTATCCCCACATTCTCCACGCGGGACGCGCAGCCGGGTCTACAAGTGTTCTTAGAACAGAGGTTGTAGGGGGACCGGGGGAGGCGCGGGGGCGGGCGGGGGAGAGGGCTGGGGGCCGGGAGAGGCGCCGAGCCCTGCGTGTCTGGGCCCCGCCCCCCTGCCCCCGGGAGCTGCCGTCGGGGGTCCCGGTCGTTAGCGCGGGAGGCTGACGGGCACACAGAAGCAGCGTCTCCGGAGGCGCTGGCCCCGCGAGTCGGCCGGGTTCTCCCGCGGCGTGTGGAGTTGGCCTTGACTCCTCCCCGTAGGCGGGTGGGCGTGGGGCCAGGGGAGCTGGGCGGGCGAGCGGGAGCGGGCGTCGCTGGGTGTGTTCAGAAGCACCTTCCGCGTGTCATCTAGGTCGTGTTTTGGGGGGAAGAATTCTTAAACAAGGAAATTGTAGCTTTATGGGCGAGGTGGAAGAAGAGTTAGGTAGCGTTAGTAGAAGTGTAGCGTCCAGGAAAAGGAAAAGATCGACTCCCTTCTCTCTGGGGTGAGCCCACATCTGTGACCCCTGGGGAAATTATTTAGCGTGTCTTTGGCTGGGTGTTCTGGTCTGTAAAATGGGGATAGTAATAACCTAGATCAGAATTGTGAGGATTAAATGAGGTAATACAGGTTAATGCTTATAACAAGCTCCAGGCACTGATCAATTAGCTGTCAATTACCTGTCATTTTTATCTCCCTGTTTAAGGAATTCAGAATGACTGTGACCTGGCTTTCTAAGTGGAAAAATCAAGAAACTGGTGTGGATTTTTATAGGGGCGGTGGAATGTAATATCTGACACTCAGAGGCGATCCTGGAAATGTGTTGTTAACGTGCACGTGGATAAATGAGCTTAACTCCGTGAGGCTTTAGAAACTTTAAACTCTTTCGTTCCAGAGAAATGAGGATGTATTTATCTAGGAGGAGAGGTCGTAGGGTTTTACTATATGTGAGGACAGAACTTTGGAAACAGAATTAAATTACCTCTGTAAAGATTTACTTGAAGACCAAATTGAGGATGGAACTTGTGGAATTTCTGGTGGATGTTTTAGAGAGGCTGGATTTCACTGAATGTTATGAATAATTTCCTGATGGTTACTACTTTGCAAAAATAAAGTGCACTTCATTGTGTTATTGCAAGTTTCTTATCTCTGGCAATATTCAAGAAAAGATCTAGAGCAGCCTAGGTCTAGAGCAGCCGTGTCCAATGGAACTTTCTATCGTTGTGGAAATATTCTGTAATCTGTGCTGTCCTAATATGGTATCCACTAGGCACAAGTGGCTCTTGAGCCTTGAAGTGTGGCTAGTAGTGCACTGAGGTATTTAATTTTTAATTTTATTTTAATTAACTTAAATATATATAGCCACATGTGGCTAGTGGCTGCCTTATTGGACAGCATAGGTCTAGAATCTAGCCTTTGAGACCTTTTCCAGTTCTTGATTTTGTTGAGTTTTAAGTCAGAGAAGCCAACTCTTAGAACATTTGTTGCTTTAGGGAATTATAATTATATTCAAATAATGCCTTTCATTCACATACTGTAGTTCAAAGCTTGGGTCTGTTAATACTTACAGCTTGAAAATTAAAGCAAAGCATTCTTTTGACTCCTAGGTTGTACGGCTAACAGCAGATTTGTTTGGAGAGTCATAATAATACTAAGTGGAGTTTCCTTTAATCATTGTACTGTTTCGTGACTGTGGGTTTCCACTATCTTTTATCACTTTAGTCAGTTTTCAGTGAAAACCTTTCAACTCTTTTACTCCTGAGTTTTTTCAGTTTGAAAGATGGTGCTTTTTCCTTAACTTTTTGTATAAAAAACAATTTGATAAATTATAGTAGAAAACTGAGCGTTGGGCCATTTCAGAAGTAGTTTTGTGGTTATTGGTATTCAAAACTTTTGAAGAGATAAGTCTGAAATTTGGCGATATTTTGCAAGATTGCTTTCTTTGAAATACATAGAGTGGTTTTTTTCAAGCAAATGTTTATAAAGTTAAGTTTGAAAGAAAAACTAAAAAAAAAAAACAACCCTTTGTTTATAGATAACACACCCTTAACTCTGGCCGGATGTTTGTGAAGTGGTACCCTTGGTCTCAAGGCCGATGATAACCCTTGGATCTGGAACAAAAACTTAAAGCTCACGAATTAAGCATATACAAAGAGCAGCCCATAACACAAATCAAAATGGGTTGCTCTTATGTATACCCTGCTTTTTCTGGGGCAGTCATGGTTTAGAGTCTGTTTGTCTCAGGATAATTCTTAATAGAACTCCTTCCATTTTCAAAAATGTTGCAGTTGGGTCTACTTAATAATATGGTCACCCTCCTTTCAGGCTTGTTGAAATTTGGAATGTATGATTTTAGGAGGATTAAACGTACTGCAACCTCAGAAATGTACTTGCTTT
This sequence comes from Monodon monoceros, assembly GCF_005190385.1. Classification (NCBI taxonomy): domain Eukaryota; kingdom Metazoa; phylum Chordata; class Mammalia; order Artiodactyla; family Monodontidae; genus Monodon; species Monodon monoceros. The sequence continues at coordinate 30,434,787 of NW_021703780.1, forward strand.
AAAGTAGTGACAACTTTATTGCTTATGTGCTTAAATAACAGACGAGCTATCTGGAATAAGGCCAGCAAGTGACCTGTCCGTTTAAGCCACAGGTAATTAAAATTTTCTACTTTTCTCCATATAATTGGATAGAAATCTTGGGCACCTTGATTTTTGGTTCTCTCTTGATTTTTGGTGTAGGAATCTGCAAAGAAAGTTAGGCCGTGCCAGTTAAATCAGAACATTGAGTATTCTTGTTGAAAATAATACCTGTTTTACTTTATGGTGAGGTTGAATAGTGAAATTAGTTAGAAATCTACTTATTATATTAAAGACTGGTTTTGCTGATGGCTCACCTAAATAGTAAAGAAAAATAATTCAACTTAATGTTTTATTGTATTAATTGAATTTATACTGTAGTGGATAAAATATTTTATTGAGTCAAACACATTTGGTTTGATTCCTTACTGCTGAGGGTTAAATGAAGTAACCCATGTGATGTGTGTTGGGTGCAGCGAAGCACATAAGAAGTATGTACTCAATAAATATTGGCTGCTCTAGCCTTAAGTTTATTGAATAATGGATCTGGAGAGATATTAATGTTCTGAGATGCATTGTGGATATGTGCAAAGAGCACTTAAAACTAATTTCAGAATCTAGATGTAGCCCTTTTCTGCCCTAATTCTCTCTGTGTGATTTCAATTAAGGTTTTTAACTTTTCTGAGTCTCAATTTCCTCATCAGTAAAACGGAATTAGTACCTAACCTTATCCCACCTCCTCCCAGGGTCGCTGGAGGCTTCAGATGAGAATTACGTAAATTGTTGTGTTGTTTTACAGACATTTAACTATTTAATTGATTTCCTCTCAACTTGTCTACCGACTACCTCCAGTAAATCTGCAAAAACTGTTTACACATATTTTAATTTGTGAAACAGCATAGAGTGTAATAGACACTGTTACCTAAGATCATTCTCTTTGACAAATAATACTGTACACGCCAGTAATGGTGCTATATTGATCTGGTTACGGTATATTCCCTGTACAAAACAACTCCATACTACTGCTAAGGGAGAGCCAACGTTTCCATGGGCACTTGATGTGTTCCAGACTAATGCTCCATCTCATTTATCCAAACGTGTCATTCCCACTTAATAGGTGATACTGATGAGTCTCTTACTTTTCTGGAATGGATCTGTAAGTTTTTCTTGCGTTATACTACTGCCTCTGATAGAATCTGACTGGTAGTGGATATTGAAGGTTAAATAAGGTTATGAATATTAAAATAACATGCTAACTGGCTTATAGTATATACTAGTTGCTGAAAAACTGCTGTGTTCATTGAATTCATAGGGCAGTAAATATAAAATATTATATAAATATAAACTATTTAAAAATCTTGAAGTGTACTTTTGCTATTTCAAATGCTATAGCAGTTTTATGACTGAATCCTTTATATTTTACTTTATTCATATTATTTGTTTCTGAATCTTTAAAAGACTATTCCTATCATAATATTCTTCCCCTGAGAGTATATGTGTTTAATAATAATACTTTGTGATATGTTTTCAAGAAGCTATACTTTTGCTTGGATTCTTCATCATCATCGTCACCATCATGAACTGAGTGTGTTCTAGGTACCAGGCACTGTCCTAAGTGCTTTGTATACATTACTTGATGTCACCTATGAGAGGAGTATTTTTAATCTCCTTTTTAAAGATGAGGGAACTGAGGCAGGGAGGTGATGTGACTTGCCCAAGGTCACCTGGTAAGTGTTAGAGCCTGTGTTTGAATTCCAGAGCCCAGCTCTTTACAGCTAAACTGTGAGTCGGCATAGACAGATACTTCACAACAAAGTTCACTATGACAGACACATTGTGGAGGTCTTGTGAGTTAATTATAATCAACTTTTATTTGTGTGTTCCTTGTGGGATAGTAGAAAGAACTCTGGACCAGGAGTCAGGGGACCTCAGTTTTAGTCCCAGCTGTGTCACTAAATAGTGATGTGTCCTTGGGCAGTTCAAGAAACCCCTCTGGACTTCAGTATCCTCACCTGAAAAATGAGGGATTTGGATGAAATTAGTGATTTTCAAACTGTAGTTCTGAACGTCGGATGTCTTTGGTCCCTCCCCCCGCCAATTTCCATAGTTATACTTTGTTATAGTTGTTTATCCGTCTGCCTAAGATTTACTTTTAAGCAAAGAATTCCTGAACTTAACTTTTAAAGTCATCAGTCTCCAAGAAAACTTAATGACAAGTCCCCTGGCTACTATGTGTACAACTTCTCAGTAATTCCATATTATTTTAGTGTGTTAAAACTATGGCACTAAAATGGTAGGGGATTGGTGAATTTTTTAAAAATATGTATGTAGATGGACTGAATATTTCAGGTTACCTGGGATCAAAGCCTGTTTTTTGTGTTAGATTTGTTACCTTCACCCAGTGTTTTTACTCTTACCTTCTTCATGAATAGGGGGGAGATACATACCTAAGAGGGTGGTTGTGAAATATGTGAGCCAATACAGGTGAAAGACCCCTTTTAAACTCCAAAATGCTTATACAAATTCACTTCTTTTTTACATGCCTCCAGTAAATCTCCCACTCCTTTTTAGTCACATGAACTGTGTTTTTAACCACATGAGATCTTTTATTGAGTTGTTTATATTTAATATGGACTTCTCATAAGGTTTAATATTTCTAAAATGTGAATCTAGACTGGAAGAGAATCTTGATGTTTAAGAGAGCTCCTTTTTTGACATCCTTGTCAAATACACTTACTTCTTACGATTAGAAGTATAATTGATTCCAAATTTTTGCATATATCTGGAACGTTAACCATTGTCACTCAATTATATAATATTTTATGTAAAAACAACAGTGTTTTCAATATTGGAAAAGTAAGCTTGCCATTTTTTCAGGGTTTGGATGTCACGTATTTTAGGATGATCTGATAGGCATGTTGGCAGTGCACTTTAAGAACCATTTTTGCAAAGAATAAAATTTTTTTTGAAACTCAGTATTTCTTTGAGCGTACTGGATATGAAAGCATATGGAGTAGAAACCTACATTAATATCAGTCTAAAGAAGAAAAATATAATAATAGAACTTCACGTGTCTCTGAGCAGTGTGTCACGGCTTCTATGTCTATAGGTTTAAAAAAATAATCGCTCATGTAGACAACTGAGATAAGTAAACTCAGTTTACAATCCGTCTGTCTATAGGGAATTTTCATAATTTACAGATGTCTTGATGTTTTCAATTCACGTATATTTTTTGAGTGCACATTATGTTGCAGCCACTGTCTTCTTTAAAACACTCCTCTGAGACAGGTAGAAACTATTCTTGATGGATGGAGAAACTGAACTTGAGAGATTAGTTGATCATTATTACCAGGTTCTACTATGTTGATTAACTTGAATTGGGGCGTATATAAATATATTGGAATTATTGTGTTATACCAAAACTAGGTATAGAAGTTTTAAAATTTTGCAGATTTTAATTTGTTTTTTCATTTTTTGCATTCTCAGTGATTGAATGATCGTTTGGTATTACTTTTGCACAGCAGGAGAAATTTAGATCATGATGTAACTTGAGTTTTTTTTTGTTTTTTTTTTTAACAACAAAACTAAAATGTAGTGTCTATTTGTTGGCTTGACCATAATCGCTTCCTGCCCTTGGAGTTCTATGAAAATGAAAATGTTCTGGTTATAATAGTTTTCTATTAATTTATATTATGTGGGATGCTCAGATTATGAGTGATTGAAATTGAGACTCTGTAGATGCGCAGAATCAGTACATAGGTCTGCTGAATTAATATTTCTCGGGAGTGAAACAATTTAAAAATTCCACTGTCTTTTAGTAAATGGGTAGACTGATGGATTTCACAATCCAGATTTTTGACCCTGTTTTGAGGGTGTTGTAACTAGTAATAACGTTTTCAACTCTGAGGTATTTTAAGCTGAAGATGTTTCATGGTATTTCTTCTTTGGTCATTTAGTCACTAAAAATATGAGCTATAGGGCTTCCCTGGTGGCGCAGTGGTTGAGAGTCCGCTTTCCGATGCAGGGGACGCGGGTTCGTGCCCCGGTCCGGGAAGATCCCACATGCCGCAGAGCGGCTGGGCCCGTGAGCCATGGCCGCTCAGCCTGCGCGTCTGGAGCCTGTGCTCCACAACGGGAGAGGCCACAGCAGTGACAGGCCAGCGTACCGCAAAAAAAAAAAAAGAGCTATAAATAGAAATGCAGTAACATGTTCATTACATTTTTGTTTAATTCACATTTGTGATGTATAACTTTACTACAGTTAAAATTTTTTTGTCGTGGTATTTTCTGAGAAAAGGGGTATATCCTTAAATTTCATTATTGTTATTAAAAGATGTCAGTTTTTCTACTCTGGAACAGAATTTTACAGGTGTGACATAGTATTGGCTACTGGCTTAATAATCAGGTTTAAATATAAGTATTAATCAGAGATGAACTTATTCCTTGAGTTCACATTTAAACTGTGGCATGTTGAAATAATCTGGGTCTCCATCTGCACATCTGAATTCATTTTGTAAAATATGGCAAACAGCTGCATTTCAATTGAAAGCTAAAACAACTGCAGGACATTAACCCATTGAGAAGATTACAGTAGGTTTTCAGTTCCATGTTAACTGTATTTATTAGAGAAAATTGACTTGAGTGCTTCTGCTTTTAAGCGACATTTTTTTTTTAAATGTCCGGGAGATAGGAAATAAAGCATTGGAATGATAGGACTTTGATGTGTAAAGAAGTTAATGTCTAAAGAAGTTAATTATCTAAAACATCAAACAAAATGTGTGCACAGGAAATAATTATTTTAAAGATTCTAATGCACTGTCAGCTCATGATGTCAAGAAAAATGTTATTCACCTGTTTGATTTAAGAAGTAAATAACTTGACTGTGAAAGGATGATCGTGGTTATAATAAACTAGGATTGGGATCTTTTCACTCTTACCAATAAACACTCTTGATACGAAACATTTGCAGTAGGGGCACAATCTAAGAAAGCTGGGGTTTTAGTATGCATTTACTTTCTGAAATGTCTCTTCTTCAGAGAGTGTTAAAGCAAGGTGACTGGATTTGCAGAATGAAAGAGAGCAATAACTCCAGCAGTGTCTCAGGATAATCCCAAGAATGGCATGCCTTCAAATCTGACATGAGTCAACTTAAATCATAGACTGAGGTTAATACATAATCTTTGAGTTTAACATCTTCTCCAGGATGTCATATCTCTGTCAGTCTTCTCTTGGGACAAGTGAACCATTTTCTAAGGTCACTGGAAAGCCAAGTTCCTTTTTGAACTTGCTTTCCTGTTTTATTATTCCCCAATCTTGGACTGATGATGTGATTTTTTTTTTTTTAACCTGAGTTCAAAATGGTGTTGCTTCTTTTCCTCTATTATTTGTAGAAAAAAAGTACTTATTCCAAAAAAGTCTTTGTGAACAAATAGGACAAATTTACGCTTAAAAAGACCGATGGTCTTTCATAGCACTAGCTTCTTTATGTGTTTTAGAACTTTGGTTTTCAGGTTCAGTTTGAGTGAAACTTTCTTCCTTTTCTTTCTCTGCTTTTGCAGCCTCTGTCTAGTGGTTTTCGCCTGGCTCCTAGGGACCTTAGGTTAGACTAGGGCTTATATTGGCAGAGAGTTGGTCCTGCCACAGAATGATATTGGGACATTCCAGATCTAGCCACCCAGCTAGTGTGCTGCTTGTCTTAGGTCTCTGTCCTTTTGCCTTCTCAAAAGCTTCATATGTGGCCCATCTCAGGCAGTGGTTTGTAGTAGTTAATTTTTTCAGCTTTCATTCATGGGACCCAGCCTTTCCATCTCAGCCATCAGTGAATGACCCTGGTTCAAGTTTCCTTTATCAATTTTAAGCCTCCATTGCCCACAGAAGTGGTCAGTTTAGAGGATGTATTAAGAAGATAAATTTGATAGCAGTGTGGAGAATGAACTGAGCTGCAAAGAGAGAAGCTATAAATAGAGCTCAACAAGAAAGGGAGGCGGTAAAAACATAAAGTAGAATTTATTTGGCTTCTTAAAAATTATAGGGTGCAGGAGAAGGAGTCAAAGATGATGACTGACGTTTTAAGCCAGGCTGACTAGTAGCAGTAGTGATGTCAGTGTGAAAACAGAACTTATTTTATAGGGAAACTAATTAATATTTGTTGAATTGTATTGAGGTCTTGAAGTGAAAATATTCAAGTTTCTTAAAGTTTGTGATTATGAAATAAGGATAATAAAATTTGTCACATAAAAGCTTTTAGCAGACCAAGAAAGGGAAAATTCTTGAGTTCTTTCTGTTTATAATAGTTAACATTGTGTACTGACTGTGTGCTAAGAACTATTCTGGATGCTTTGTTTATGTTAGTTCATTTAATCCTCACAACAACCCTAAGAGTGTGCGATTATCATTCCTGTTTTACAGATGAGGAAACTGAGGCACAGAGACGTTAAGGAACTTGCCCCGAGCCCTAGTAAAGTAGTAGAGCTGGGATTCTAGCCTAGGCAGTCTGACTTCTGACTCCTAATTATTTTACTGTACTTAAAGTTCTCAGCACTGCTTTACTTTATTATATATTTTAAATCTGTTAATTCTTCTTTAATCAGCAAAGTATTTTTTAAAGAAAATCGTAGTATTACAAAATTTATATAAACATGAAAAATAACTAACATTTATTGAGCACTTACTGTGTCCTTGAGGTAAAACCCTGAGGCTTTTATCTACTTCTATTACCTTAATGTTATTTTCACTAGTTCTTGTTTGTGGGACTGCCACATGTAATAAATAAAATGATGTATATTAGGATTAGCATCTAGTTTTCCCATTATGCGCCAGCTTAATTTTATTGGGAAAAAAGTCACATTTTATTTTTTATTTTTTTAAAAGTCACATTTTAAATTGATGAGTAATTTAACCATAAGATTATAAAATATCACAGTGCTTACTTCTGATCTACTGATTGGCTTTATTTGTATTATTTGTATTTTAGGCTATGGTTCAAATGGGAATTAGATTATGTTTTGGTTTTCTAATTTTGTATCTTAGAGCTGTGCAGCTCTTTCTTTAAGTGAAATCTTACTTGGAACCCCAATATATGAAATAGAAAAATCAGAGTTCTTGTGTTCTGGATGGAACTGCTTGGGGGCCACTGGGAGCTCACTGAAATATTGCTGGGGAATCTTTGGGCTCCATGGAATGGATTTTGAAAACCACTGAACTTTATTAAACTATTTTAATGAGTATTTTTCTTCCAATACTTATTACAAAATATGTAATGAAAAGTTTATCACCCAAGTGAGTAATTTTTTTACATCATATTTGACTAAGCAGTTTTCTACCTTACTATTTCATTTTAATGAAGAACAAGTATGGACAAATCAGATTTACGTAAAACAAATCAGAATTTCTATACTTTTTGAAGTAACTTATAATTGCTTCCGTTTTCCATGCATTTACTTATAGCTAAATACATTTTTGTAAGCTGAGTCCTCTTTTTTATTTAGATGAATAACACTGCAGCCAGCCCAATGTCTACTGCCACTTCAAGTAGTGGAAGAAGTACAGGGAAGTCTGTAAGCTTTGCAGCAGAATTGCAGAGTATGATGTAAGTATGGCTCTGTATCTCAGTTATTACTATTTTAAGTTTATTCATGTTGATAAAAGACAATAGAAATAATGAGATTTATAAAACTTAACTTGGAAATTTGTACTTAAGTAAAAATGAAATAGTCTGATAACATTTTAAATAGCCATATACGGAAGGGACAATTGGTTAAAAATGCTACAGTGATACTGTATTCAAAAAGTAAGTATTGGTTCATCTTCATAAAAGAATGAATACTCATGCAGACATTTGTGCTCTGATTATTATCTGCCCAAATCTGTGTTATGGATTGCTTATTGCTATTTTAGTTTTAGATTTAGAAAATTTTGACATTGATTATATTCTTGGATAGTTGGAAATATTTTCACAGGGTTCTCAGTTTTTCTCAAGTGTCAGTCATAATAATTCTGTGAGCCTAATGTAGTTTTCAGTTTTGATAATATTTGAAATCACTGTGTTTCAGAACTTGAGAAAAAACTTAGGACATTTAAAAAACACATTTCTTTAGTTTTTGAGAAATTGCATAGTCATTAACATTTCTTTGCTAAAGCTCTTTTCAGCTTGATTTCTGGCTTCTTTCATTGAGTGAGACTGCATATCTTGATTTGATGAGAGGTAGCATATTTATTAGAAATGTCTGCTGGTGCATATTAGTTTTTCTTTATTATTGGTCCAGGAGACAATTTTCTGCATAAGGGGGACAACACATTAGAGCTCTTCTCTTCCTATGGATACATTATTCATGACATACCCAGCAATTTTAAAAGAATGTTTCTGTTGAAGGTTTAAATGGGTGTATATTGATAGCCTTCATAGTGGATTAACTCCACTTTGTGATGATTATTGTTCAAAGGAAAAATGAGTTTGAGCATGTATCTAATGGTTGCTTGGTAAACATACTTTAAACAGCATCAACGTTCAGGTCACAGGTTCTCAAACTTTGGCCTCAGGATCCCTTTATACTCTGAATTATTGAAGACCTTAAACAGCGTTTGTTTATGTGAATTGTTTCTATTCATATTTATTGCTTAGAGTTTAAAACTGAGAAATAAAAATTATTTACTAATTTATTTGAAAAAATAATAAACCTGTGATATGTTAAGTGATATATACCCTATAAAATAATTATATTCTAAAACCAAAAATTGGTAACACATTTTGTTAGCTAAGATGAGACTAATAAAATGTGTTAATTTAGGAGTTGTATGAGGTGAGGCTGTCTGTTAAATTATGGAAAATGTTAAGGGTTTATGCTTGTATACACTTTTGTACGTTTAAATTTTTTAGCTATGGTTTAGTAGCTTTATGTTAAACTTTTATGTTGTACTATGTTGATTATGTTTAAAAATACTAGATATGTTTTAGAATGTTTGTAGTAAAGTGAGGAAATGAATTTTCCTGTAGAGCCAATTCATTGATCTACCTTGTATTTTTAAAAACTTTTAATTTTGAAAATTTCAAACTCATAAAATTATTGTAATAGTATAATGAACTCCATGCATCCATCATCAGACTAACGCTAATTGTGTTTTGCCAGTCTTTTTTTTTTTTAATTTATTTACTTTATTTTATTTTATTTTTGGCTGCGCTGGGTCGTCGTTGCTGCGTGCGGGCTTTCTCAAGTTGCGTCGAGCAGGGACTACTCTTCGTAGCAGTGTGTGGGCTTCTCATTGCGGTGGCTTCTCTTGTTGGGAGCACGGGCTCTAGGTGCACAGGCTTCAGTAGTTGTGGTGAGCGGGCTTCAGTAGTTGTGGCCCGCGGGCTCTAGAGCACAGGCTCAGTAGTTGTGGTGCGTGGGCTTAGTTGCTCTGTGGCATGTGGGATCTTCCTGGACCAGGGCTCGAACCTGTGTCCCCTGCATTGGCAGGCGGATTCTTAACCACTGTGTCACCAGGGAAGCCCCTTGCCAGTCTTCTTTAACCTTTCTCTCTGCTCTTCACTTTTTTTTTAATGAAATATTTTAAAGCAAACCCCAGAGATCATATTTCAAATTTGGTGTTATTTATTAAAACAACGTATTTATTAGTAGGTAAAAAAACATGCTTTATAGCAGAGGTCAGCAAACTGTGGCCATAGACTGGCTGCTTGTTTCTGAAAATAAGATTTTATTGGACCACAGTCACACTCATTATTTATCTGTTATCTATTGCTGCTTTCATGCTACATGGCAGAGTTGAGTATTTGTGACTGACACCATATGGCCTGTAAAGCTGAAAATATTTACTATATGGCCCTTTACAGAAAGTTTGATGACCCCTGATCTATAGAAACAATTCTCTGTAAGAAGAAAGCTGTATTTCCTTTTGTCATTTATACTTAGGAGAGGTTCTACTTAGCGCATTGGATAGACTGCAGGCCACTTAAGAAAACAGAAAAAAATAAAATAAAAGCTAAATTCAGCACTTTCTTATGAAATACTTTTGCAAACATCTTCCCAACTAATGTGCTTAAGCTAGATTCAGAATGCGAAAGTTATTGTTGGCCACAGCTTTGGAAGAAATGTACATTTTCCTTCTATTTCAGACCTCATAGAGAGGCCACTCCTAATAGTTATACATTCATCATTTATAGTCTGAAGTTATTTTTTCTTCTTATGAATTGCTTCATAGAACAGGAAAATAGGGCCAAGATTAGGGGAGTCCTTTTTTTATTTACCAATATTTTCTATTGGCATGAGGTTTTCAGGCTTTTATGTAAAATTAGAATCAATATGCATTTGATCCTTGCTTATGTGATTTTAAATGAGAAAGTGCAGACTTAAGTCTCTGTGTTAATTTTGTGTTATAGGAATTTCATTCTGTGGATCTCTACTTTTTTTCTCCTGCATTTTCACAGTTCTTCTAAGCCTTTTTGTGTGGTATATTGCTGTTTTTTAATTCTCTGGCTACTGTCTTCCCTACTCATTCACCACTAATGAGCTGGTTTTTCTTGGCTCCATGCCCGCTAAATAAGTAACAGTATTGTAGTGTCATTTCCAGGGAATGGCTTCACTGAAAGGCATGTAGTTGTCAGGCACAAATGGAATTGTCAGGATCTGCTATTAAATATAGAACTGGCAGCCAGTTTGTTCTCCTATTAGAGCCTTGATGGGACTGACCACATTTTAAGTTTGGGTGAGAAATACTACAACTGCAGCATTCTCTAGGAAACGCTTCTACAAATTTTAAACTAAAGGATTGGTGGTCAGACAGTTGCTGGTGGGTTGCGGATGACAGCATCTTTCCCTTACCTAGTGCATGTAACTGAGCTCGTTTGCTACATGCTCCTTATCATAGCTCTTAGAATAACATGTGCTGGAAGGGTCCAGAGGCCTTTCATTTTTAAGTTATTGAACTCAAGTAGCCTGTAAATTAGAAAGTGAAATCTTTTCAATCTACATTGCAGCTATTTTGACAGACTTCTTAAGAATTTAAATTAATTTAAACTCACTTCAAGGAATCTTCACTGGACTTTCTTTTCCTTATTTTACTCATTTATAAATTTCTTTGCCTTGTTATATTGTACTTCTGCAGGTTTATAGGCCTGGTGATAATGTCAGGTTTCACTGCTTGGTAGCGTTTAGTAATTCTCATGTGACCAAATTTAAAAAAAAAAAAAAAAGGATTTTGTTTGTATGCTACTTATATTTTATAAGAATACTTCCAAATGAAAATTTCATCCTTATTTAAAATCCACAGATTGAAAAAAAAATTTCTAAATCAGAGTTTATTATAAACAATAAAATTCACTCTCTTAGTTGTACTATTCTGCAAGTTTTGCATTTTTTTAAAAAAAAAATCAACATTATTAAGCCCTTATATAGCAGGACCTAAATGCCTTCAAGATAGTCTAGCAGTAGAGAATGGTTGTGGAGACTAAAAATTGTCATGTGATAGGATGTGAAAAATTCCATGGTAATACAGAGGAGGGAGTGATGAACTTCTGAGTGTAAGCTTCCTAACTTTAGGTCTGTACTTTGACTGCTTCCTGAATGTCCGTTAAGTATTCTGTTAGCACCTCAAGCTTAGTATATCCAAAACTGAACTAATAATTTTCTCAGTAAGATTCACTTCTCTTGGGAATTTTTGAGATAAATAGCAACAACCATTTATTCATTGCTACACTAGAGTAGGACATAGTTGTATATGTGAAATGGTATCATTTGACTGTTATTTAACATTATGAAGTTATGTGCTGTGAAAGAATGTATTCCCAGTTCTATCCTTACCTTAATCTGACTTTAAAGGGACCTAATATATAAATGGACCAATTAGTAATAGATGTTTATTAAACTGCCACAGGGTTCCTTCAAACATTGAGTTTCCCTGGTGCATTTAAGGTTTTCAGGAAACTGGAGGAAAGAAATTCTTAATGGTAAAAAGTGCTAACATTAATATATTATCGTTTCGGAGATGCTTTAATAATGCCATTGATAATAGCGAATGCTCTTATGTGTACCAGGCATTCTCCTGAGTACTTCCACATACCATTTCATTTACTCCTCCCACAGCCCTGTGAGGATACTGTTAGTCCCTTTTATAGATGCAGAAACTGAGACTCAGAGGTTCCTAACACCAAAAATTGCCATTACAGCAAATGGTAAAACCTTGATTTGAACCAGGAAGCCTAACTCCGGAGTCCATGCTCTTGACAAATTATGCTAAACTACATTTCAACCAATAAAACTTATTTTGATTTATAAAACTTAGTTTACAAATGAACTTTTACCAACTTATGTATGACTAGTGTGGTGTAATGAGGTAATAATGGGAAAGATGAATAATTGTTCAGTTAATTACTGTTATTTGTGATGAGGTCCAATTTTTATAATAAATATTGGATTAAGTTGCTATTTTCATATTATCATAGCATTTATTTCAATTTCCTATTCCTAACCACCAAATCTTTTTAAGCAAGGCCATATCGGTAACAAAGAGAAAGTATAATTTTTCATAGAAATTGAATACTAATATACTCCTTATTGGATGCTTATATTTGTGATGGTTCATAATTTTGGATATAAACATAGCCATATTGTTGAATATTTTAAATGTCTATCCTACTTTTATATTTTGTCACTATTAAATAATTATCTTAATTCCTGACATTAAATTACATTAAAATATGTGGATAAACTTATCCTTGTACTTTTTGTGAACTGTATCTATTTGGAATGTTTTAAGATATGCAATGGTTTATAAGTATAATAATAATGAAGATTTCCAAATTGTAAAATTGGTCACAATCTCTCCTGAAAGTGAGAAAATGTGCAAAAGTTAATTGAGAACATAAAAGCACTGTGTAACTGAAGGTTGTTTATACTTTTTTCCTTTCAGAAATGAAACAAGGTAATGTTTAAGTTGCTAGATCCAACTGAATTAAGTGCTTGCATTGAAAGAATGTATCATTTTATAAATGTGACAAAATACAATTTTGAATTTATATTAAATATCTCTATCAATTGTTTCATGAAAAGAAAATACCTAGGCGTTTTATTTTAGGATATGTAATTACAAGAGGGAAGAACATTTTGTTTAGTCTTAGAAATGAATTCTTGAAATTCAGGGAGAGTCATTTTAATAATTCTGTGTTGAAAATCCTTAGTTATGTGGGGAAAAATAGGTAAAAATTCATGGATTTGTAATTCTAAATTTCTCGTATTGTATAAATGCAAGTTATTACACTGGTCAATGGGAATATCTGTTCTGAACTACTTTGATGGCAGAACCAGGACCTAACTGATATGTGGTTATTTATTAACTTCACTTATCTTTGATGTTAATATTCATACATTCTTCTGTGTTTCTGATTGCTTCCCTAGACCCTGCTGAGGGTGTTATGTAGCATATGGTTTTTGTGTAGTATTAACTTTCTTTTTTTAAAAAATTTATGTATGTATGTATGTATGTATGTATGTATGTATGTATGTATGTATGTGAAAGAATGTATTCCCAGTTGTATCTGTGGCTGCGTTGGGTCTTCGTTGCTGTGCACAGGCTTTCTCTAGTTGTGAATGGGGGCTACTCTTTGCTGCAGTGCGTGGGCTTCTTATTGGGTAGCTTCTCTTGCTGTGGAGCACAGGGTCTAGGCACACGGGCTACAGTAGTTGTGGCACACAGGCTCAGTAGTTGTGGCACACGGGCTTAGTTGCTCTGCAGCAAGTGGGATCTTCCCGGACCACGGCTTGAATCCATGTCCCCTGCATTGGCAGGCGGATTCTTAATCACTGCGCCACCAGGGAAGTTCCTAGCATTAACTTTCTAAATCTGAAAACTTCCAAATTGTGAAATACATGTTTCAGATAAGGCATTGTGGATTTGTATCTACCTTATAGGTTATAGAAGATTAAGTGAGGTATAGAGTCAAAGCACATAGTATTATTCCTGGCACATAGTAGACACTGTCCTGTTAGCATTTATCATTGTATTTAAAAGAATAATTATAATCATCAACATACTGACTTAGGAAGTTATAAAAATGTTTCAGGTGCAGGGAGAAATGTTTGCAGTTTTATAGGGAGAATTTTTATAATTATAGAGAAAAAATTGATTTGTCTATTACAGCATGCTGCCTGGTAGAACTTTCTATAGTAATGGAAATGTCTGTTTCTGTGCTCTTCAGTGTGATAGCCACGAACCACATGTACCTTTTGAATACATTAAATGAGCTAGGTAACTGAGCAACTGAATTTTGCATTTTATTTTAATCAATTTAAATAGCTACATGTAGCAATGGCTTCCATATTGGACAACACAGAAGAAATATGGAAAGTACACAGAATACTTCTTTTCTGGTACGCTTATATTTTTATTGAAATTGGGAAAATACATTTTACATGTTACATGATTTAATTCTGTATTTACTCTTAACACTGTCGTCCATTTACTTTTTACTTCTTCCTCTTATTTTGGATTGTCATTGTCTCGCAGTTCTTTAGTGATTGGGGCTGTTAATTTTTGGTTACTTTGGCAGATCAGATTTGATTGGGAGGTTTAATATTACATTCGTGTTCCATTTTGTAGGCAGTCTGGATAATATTGAAGTGTGTTTCTTAAAAATGTTCTTTTGTGAATTTACTTAATATATTTATACTTAGTCCTTCTGAAAATCCTGTGACTATAGCTCTGGGTATATTGTATTGCACTTGATTATCATGCCAGTTGTGTAACTGAATATGTACCAGTGTTGTAGGTTTTGGGCGCTCATTTTCATGTAGCTACATTTGCAAAATTTACAGGTAGCTATAAGTTAGCTACCAGTATGTTATGTAGCATTTTGTCAACTCATTGTTTTTAATATGCTGAGATTTTGAAAACTTATTTTTAAATGTATATAGGTCAAAATTAATCTTTGAAAAAATTACTTGATAAAAATGGATTCTTCAGTACTGAAAATATATCAGAAAGTGGTTAGTAATTTTGGGTAGGAAATTAAAATTCGTTATCTATGATTATGTGCTTTCCTCCTTACAATAAATTCTGTTGAAACAGAATGTAACCTCTTAAAATTAAAAAGGTGTGATTTTATAAAAGAATAGTAGATTCTAAATATAGAGGAATGGATCTTTTTGATCTTGACTCTGTTGAGTCAGGATCCATGGCTGTTTTTAAGTTTACAGAGGCACAGCTCTGATTCTCTCTAGATGTGAGACATGTGCAGTTTTATATTACCTCCAAAGAAATGGGAATTGACTTATTCTGTGGTGTGTTTTAATATGTCAACATACCTATGAATATGTGTGTGCATATTTTTAGCATATTTAAAATACATCACAAAAGTATATATTGGTATGAGTATGTCACCTTTTGCAATTTTTTCTTTTTTTTTTGACATCTCTGCACAGACATTTAAACAATCTCAAGTAAAACACCATATGCCTTTTAAAAAATACTGTAGCAATTAGGTTTTCTAACTGGCATAACATTTTTTCCCAGGACAGAATAAATAGAGTCACAAACCCCGGTTCTGGGGAAGAGTGGTGAGAAATAATCCTTAACCTGTTATCTTTGAATAACTGCTTTCTTCCTGTTTCTCTGTCTTGAAAGAACCAGGTTATGACCAGTTTTTGAGTGTTGCTAACCTTTTGTGGCTTTCTACCTATTCCTAGATTACGTGGGTTGGTAATGTGTGTTTAATAGGGATAACAATATACTAGTAATATGTTTCTGCCAATTGTGGGTTAAACTTTTTGGGCTGGCCTGGCAGTCAATTAATACTTATTTCTACAACAAAAATAACATTCTTTTTGTGTGGAATTACTTCCAAACAGTCGAACTTGGAGTACAACCCATTTCTGAGTCAAATACTGTTTGTATTTTTAAATTTTGCCTCTTCCAACCTAGAATTTGGGATTATCAGCATCCTTTATGTCTCTAATCCTTTAGAAGGATGTGAGCAGAGATAACATTTGTTTTAAGTATACAATAAAACTTCACTTATCTGGAATTTGTAATAAAATATAAATATTTTAAAGGATAAATTAAGGACAGTAATACCACATATAAGTGAGTGATTAAGATAACATGGTACAGTGGAAAGGATTGTAGATTTGGAGTCAGAAGATTTGGTTCACTTTTGTATTGGTGGATTTCATAATGTTAAGAACAAAATACCAGGCTTCCCTGGTGGCACAGTGGTTAAGAATCTGCCTGCCAATGCAGGGGACCTGGGTTCGAGCCCTGGTCTGGGAAGATCCCACATGCCGCAGAGCAACTAAGCACATGCGCCACTGAGCCCGTGTGTCACAAGTACTGAAGCCCGCACCTAGAGCCCGTGCTCCACAACGAGAGAAGCCACCACAGTGAGAAGCCTGCGTACTGCAACGAAGAGTAGCCCCTGCTCGCCGCAGCTAGAGAAGGCTCACGTGCAGCAAAGACCCAATGCAGCTAAAAAAAAAAAAAAACAAAAAACAAAATACCTGTCCCCTCTAAAAAAAAAAACAAAAAAACACAAACCATGCAAATTTTATGGGTAGGGGAATTATTATATCAATATTTTTTTCAAAATGAAGTATTTTTTTATATTTTAGAAGCAGTTCATGTTATTTTCTGAAAAGAAATTACAGAAAGATAATAAAGAACACTTAAAACTCTGCTGAATTAAAGCACTGTTAATGCTTTGCTATTTATCTTTCCACTTCCTTTCTAATGCACATAAAAAATAAATGCCAAAATCCCATATTATAGCTGCTGTTGTGTAACTTGGGTTTTTACTTATTATATAATATCATAGGCCCTTTCCATGTTGATAAATATATGGCATTGTCTTCGTAGCTGCAATAGTTTGTATTCCATTATGATGTCTTTAAGCAGTCTTGTTAAGTATTGATACATTAGGTTATTTCTAATTTTTCAGTTTTATAGATAAGATTGTAATGAACTTCCTTTACTTACAGGTATAGATCTCTCTTCTCCCTTCCCTTCCCCTTCTTTTTCCTTCCTGCCCTCCTCTCCGCCCCCCCTTTCTCTTTCTCTGTATCTATATCTTTGAGCATGTGACTGGATATTTCATTAGGAATAATTCCTTTAAGTTTCTTTTTTTAAAAACTATTTATTTATTTTATTTTTGGCTGCGTTGGGTCTTAGTCCCGGCACGTGGGATCTTTGTTGCGGCACGTGGGATCCTCTGCAGCTGCTCGCGGGCTTAGTTGCCCCTCTGCATGTGGGATCTTAGTTCCCCGACCAGGGATCGAACCCAAGTCCCCTGCCTGGGAAGGTGGATTTTTAACCACTGGACCACCAGGTTAAGGTTTTTGGTGACCTTCCATAAAGGCTTTAATGGATTATAATCCTACCAATAGTGTATGTATGCCTTGCTAATATTGAGTAATGTGACATGTATATGATACGTATTATTTATATATAAATAAATTTATATTTATATATAATCTTTTAATTCATAGATATTTAAAATATGTATTATCATGAAAGAATTGTTTTAATTTAGTTTTTAATTGGTAGTAATTTAAGAATTGTTATACAGTAAAAAGTTTTCCTATTCCTGTTGCCTGATTTCTTCCCTTTAAGTAACAACTTTTATTCTTTCTTGGGTATTCTTGCTGACTTTCTTTATCCACATTATAAGCACATAATGAATATACACTTATTTTTTCCTTTCTACACATGGAGTGCCATTCTGTAGACATTCTTTTATGTTTGGTGTAAAAAAATAATGCACCAGGAGATCTCTGCATAGCAACATGTGAGAGAGAGGGAGAGGGGGAGGGAAGGAGGAAGGGAGGGAGGATGTATTTAAAGTTTTTCTAGCATTTTTTGGGGGGTTCACTCTTTTTTTTTATGTTTTTTAATTTTGGTAAAAGTCACATAATATAAAACATACTATTTTAAGCATATTTAACTGTACAGTTCAGTGGCACTAAGTACATTCACATTGTTGTGCGACACTCACCATCATCCATCTCCCAAATTTTTCACCTTCCTAAACTGAAACTTTGTCCCCTTTAAACACTAACTCCCCATTCCCCCCACTCTCCCCATCCCTGGCCCCTGGCATCTACCAGTGTACTTTCTGACTCTATGAATTTGACTATTCTAAGTACCTTGTATAAGTGAAATCAAACAGTATTTCTCTACACCCAAGAATATGAGTGACTAGTTTTTTAAAGACTTTATCAGGAATAGATATTTTATCAAGTGCCATTTTAGCATCAACTTTTTCTAGCATTTTGGAGATGAGTTACTGTTTGATGAACTCTGGAGCCTAAATAAAGAAGGGAGACCTTTATTTTTCAAGGAAACTGAGGCAACTTCTAAATGAGTTACTTAAGTCAGAAGAGGTAATAAGGTTCTCACACAGATAAGCAAAAAGAAGAAAATAAAAGCTATCTGTAATCTTTTACCAAGAGATACTTATATTTTGGGTGTGTGTGCATGTGAATTACTGAAGTCTAAGAGTCTAAAAGCTTTTTTGATAGTAACTTCCTAATTTTTCCTCCAAGAAAGTTGGATTTTTTACATTTCTATCAATAGTTATGAGAGTACCCCCCTCCACCTCTCTCTGACATTTTAACAGTAGAAATATTGTGCTTTTCTCTAACTATTTTAACTTACAGCTTTCCTTTGACTAATGAGTTTGAAAATATTTTGGCCATTTATATTTCTTCATTTGTGGGTGTATGTTCATATTCTTAGCACAACTTTACTGAGTTCTTGTTTTTTCCCATTGTTTATTAAGGGCTTTTAATATATTAAAGGCACTGAGCCTTTATTGATCATATATGGCAGTCTCCCCACAATCCCCCATACCCTTCATCATTTGGTTTCCTTAAGGTTTATTTCTTTTTTAATATGTTTGTTTTCATTTTTAATGTAGTTAAATCAGCCTTGTACTTTATTACTTCCACTTTGACAGAAAGTCCTACCCTCAACTTTTGTACAAATCATCATGTACTTCTTATATTTCAGGCTTTTAGTTTCTACAGTTTAATATTTAATCCATTATTTTGTTGTATTGTGCCAGGGAGGGTTCTAAGTTAAAACAATTTTACTTTAAGTTGGTTTGCCAGTGGTCTCACCACCACAAATTATGTAAACCTCCCTTTTCTCTCAGAATTGAAATGCTACCTTTATCAGATAATAAATTATTATTTTTGAGTTTTCTGCTTTGTCCACTGAATTGTCTGTTCCTTTGCCAGTACTACATTACTTTAGTTATTATAGCTTCTTAATATGTTTTAATATTTGGTATTACAGTTCAGGGTCACCTGCATAACTTTTCTTTTTAAAATATTTCTTGTCTCTTTTCCTATTTTTATTCTTCCAGATGAATTTTAAGGAATCATTTTATCAAGTTCCAAAGCAAATTCTAAGTGCAAATTTTAAGCAGTTTCATTTTTCTTTTCTTTTTATGCTTTCTGCTGTATACTCAAATTTCAGACATTGGTCTATGTGATTCATTTTACTTTTAAAGTTGATTAATAAAATAATTTTACTTTTAGAAAGTTTATTTGAAACAACACTGGATAGAAACTGACTAATGAGTGACTTGGTTAACTAGTGTATGATTAGAGATGCTGAAGAACTTCTCAGTTTTCTTTAGTATTTGTTTTTCTTGCTTGAATGTAGAATTGTGCTGTGCCTGCAGTATGTAAAAATCAGCCAAACTATCTCCTCAGTTTTTAAATCGTGCAGTTATTGTCTTATTTTTGAATGGAGAGCATGACTAGTAGCAAAAGACTAGCTTAATTTTTTTATAGGGATGTAAATCTGTATTCTGACTAATAGAATTAACTACAAGGGCATCCATGCCATATATATCATAGAGAATAAACATTTAATATATTTATTTTATAAATACATGAGTTAATCTAAGTGATGAAATGGATCTTATTTTGACCATTTTAATGAAAATATTTCTATAGTAAGTTTATTATAGCACATTTATGACTATGTATAAATGGAATACCAGGTACAGTTTAATCTTTTTTTAACTGAAATTTGATTGTGAATATCAGATGTTGCAATCTACTTGTACTATAGTGATGCCCTAGGGTACCATAGAGGCATAAAGTGTAGTTTGTTTCTATGATAAATAGTCCTACTTTGCTATGCTCTTTGAATTTATAAATTTTTTTGGTAGAGTTTTATGTTTTCTCTCTTGTTTGCATCTGCTAATTTTGTTGCTGTTCTTGTGCCATGCTCTGGCAGTGTTTCACCTCCCCCACCTTTTGCATGCTGCTTCCAGCCTACTATAGACTAGAAATTAAATTTATTAGATTTGTATCTAAAATAAGTCATACTCTAGGAAAGCCTGATACACTTTCTCTTCTGAGAAAAGTTACTTGATCTTTGGTGCATAAACTTAACATCAATTTTGAGAGTTGAGTTTACTTATTACTTTTGGTTTTTGGCTGTATTTTTAGTAGCTGAAATTGTCAGGTAGCAGGTCAGAGTTTATTTTTAAGTCCTTTGTTTGGGACTGAATCTGTTTTCACAATGAAACCATGTTAAGCATGTTAGGTTTCTGGGTTAGTTCAGTACACACAAATTTTTTTTTTTACCCACAAAAAATAGTCTGAAGTAATATTTTCAGCTATGCGTAATTATCATTCATACCGTTTTGAAGAAGCAGGCAAGGCCACTGGCTGGGGTTGGCAAGGATGGGAGGTAGGGAAGCTTGAGAGTGGTGAAGGTTTGTAATGGCAACAGTGGAGTTAGGGAGAGAAAGCTAATTAGGAATATGCTTAGTGTTACCTAATTTGTCAAGGGCTCTGCAAAGCTTATAAAAGGGCTCTAACAGCAAGGTTGTATAATTTTCTATAGCTGTGCTCAACTGCTGGGCATAGGACTGGAAAAGAAAGATGATTGGGTTGATTTAGGGATTTGAAGGGCAGATGTAACAGAAGAATATTGAAATTCTAGATGTTTGAGTCTCTGATCACTGAGCCTAGGCTGGTGGGGAGGGATGGAATAGAAAGGTATGAAGGATTTGACCAGTTTGTAGGTAAATGGGAGAAGGAGAAGGGTTTGGAGAGTTCAGTGAAATATGAAATTAAGTAAAATAGAAGATTAATTAAGAGAACTGGAGGTATAGAAAATACAACAAAATGGAGAACATCAGCTTGGATGTTTCATCTTCCAAGAAGACGTCCTTGGCCTGTCCAGTCTTGTTAATTCCTTTCTGTGTGCCGTGGCACCTTGTAGTATACTCTTATAAAAGTCCTTATTTTACTGTGTTCCAGGGATCTATTTACTTGTGTATTTCTGTTCCCCACTGTAAGCTTCATGAGTACAGAGCTTGTTTTAATTTTCCTGTTTTACAGTACATGGTACCTGTTAGATACCTAGTAGGTGTTGAATTTAATAGAATGAATAGGAAGTTGTGTTCAGAATGGGATAGTATAATTTAGGAGGATAATCTCCATGGGAGTTGCTAAAGCTGAAAAGAGGTTAGAACATTTTTATGTCACTCATCACCTATCTATTTTGCTTTCTTTCTTTTTAAAATTTATTTATTTATTTATTTTTGGCTGCATTGGGTCTTTGTTGCTGCGCGCAGGCTTTCTCTACTTGCGGCGAGCAGGGGCTACTCTTTGTTGCGGTGCGCGGGCTTCTCATCGCATTGGCTTCTCTTGTTGTGGAGCACGGGCTCTAGGAGCGCGGGCTGCAGTAGTTGTGGCATACGGGCTCAGTAGTTGTGGCACGTGGGCTTAGTTGCTCCGCGGCATGTGGGATCTTCCTGGACCAGGGCTCAAACCCGTGTCCCCTGCATTGGCAGGCAGATTTTTAACCACTACGCCACCAGGGAAGTCCTTAACATTCTATATTTTGAGTGTCTTTGATTTACTTGAAACCTCTACTGCTTCCTTAGAAAATTGTAGCTATATGTCATGGCTGGTTTGTAGAAGGAAGGATGGTCTTGTGGAGTCATACAAATCTGAGTGAGTGCCATTAGTTCTCTTTTTTATATTGCTGGGAATTCTATTTGTAAAATTCAGATAAACATATACATCTCTCAGATTTCTTATGTGGATTGAATCAGATTGTGTAAATCATTTATATAGAAAATAGAAAGGTGTTCATTGTAGACCTCTATATAAATGTCTATACCTTTTAATTAGTTTGACTTTACAGGGTTTTAGATAGAATTGAACCTCAGCATATTTTTGTAGGACTACCTATCTGCCTTTATTCAGAAACAGAGGAATCCGGGTAGTATCAATTACTTTGACTGAATAGAAAATCTGAGAGTCTTTTTATTAACTCCCGAGGAAACTGAGGAACAGTGAGATGAGGTGATTTGCCCTAAAATGTGTTTTGGGTTAGTTTTGGGTTCAAGGGCTATATACCTGGTCTTCTGAATATCAGCCCAGTTTACTTTCGCAGAGCCTGTCTGCTATAAATTAGTGTTAATTTGACTATTCCTCACTTGTTCCTCATTTTTTAAACCGCCAGCACTGGCTCAGTTCTTTGTTTTACTTTTACATTTGAGATGACACTACGGTATTGGACCCACTTTAAAGTAACGAATGAAGTATATACTTGAAGTGTTTATGTTAACTTAGAGCATAACTTCTTTACATGCCTTAATTCCTGTGATTATCTATTATAAACTGCTCTGAAAGTATAAAGACTTCATTCATTTAGACGCTACTGGGATGTCTGAATTTCTTGATTAGAACCTGCCATTTGGTTGACAAAAATAATTTATCCTTAAATTTTTTGTTGCTTTCATGTTTCATAAGCTTCCTTTAAAAGACACAGTGACCTAATTATGACCACATTTCAGCAGCCAGACATTATTTTTACAAATTATTCTTTGGTTTGAAGTTAGTTTCTTTTTTTGTTTTTTTTTTCCCCCTCTCATTTCAACTCCCAACATTTAGTCTAAAGAGGTGCCACCCAGTGTAGCCAGTATGTGAACTGTTTCTCATTGTCTTTTATGAGATAAGTAGCTTGAGTCAGATTGTAAAAGTCCTCTGCTTCCTTCGTTGAGATAGTTTTCCTGTGTTACAAGAGGAATTAAATGATGTGCACAGTGATGCACATTCTGGTGCAAACTCTTTAACTCATTGTGGACTTGTAATAGACAGTCTGAGACTGTCACTTGTGGGCAGACCACATTTGATATAAAGGATTATTAAATGCTAGTGCTTTTCATTTATTCATTCAACAAATGCCTGTTAAGTGCCTACTGTTTGCTAGGCAATATACCAGTGAATAAAACAACAAACCCCCCCAGATCTCATGAAGTTTACATTCTAGTTCTGTTAGAAATACCATTATTATTTCTCTTTTCTCAGAAGTTCTGTTGTTTTTGTATTAAAACTGTATTTTTGCAGTTTACAGTCTTATGCATTTGAAGCTGTGACTTAATTCTGTATATGTTTACATATAGTGGTAATACTACTATAAAAATTAAATTTTAAAAATTTAATCAGCTTAATTTTTTAGTGGATTCTTCTGAGCTTTCTAGGTAGAGAATTGTATTGTCCACAAATAATGCTTCTCTTTTAAGTCAGAACTTCCAGAACATTAATAACTAGGAGTGAGGATAATGGATCTTTTTATTCCTGATTTTAATGGAAATGTTTTTCGTATTCACTAGTAAGCATGATGTTGACTTTTGGTTTACAGTGGTTTAAATCACTTTGAGGAAGTAGTTTTATATTTCTGGATTTAAAAAAGAAAATGAAGGGGAGTTGAGTTTTATCAAATGCCAAAAAGGATATCTTTGAGATGATTGCTTTTTTCACACTTGACCTACTGATGTGTTATATTATGTTAATAAGTTTCCTATCATTAAGCCACGTTTGCAATCTTGTTGTGGAAGTTTACTATCATTTATTAATGAGTTATATCTCTGAAATAGAGAATAATCTAGAACCCTTTTATATCTCTAAAGATTAATCTAGAGCCCACTTGAATCTTTGACTTAATTGTGTATATCTTTACATGTAGTGGTAACACTTTTAATTACATTTTTGGCTTAGATCATTTTCTCTTTCCTGTGACTTACAAAACCTTTGAAAACAGTGTTTGTATTTTTTGTCACCTTCTAGCTTTACTCGAAGTTAGTGGTTCTGAAGCAATGACCTTTTTAGGAGGAGATGTAGAGGGAGTTAATTTATAACAAAAGAAAACAGTGACATCATGAATTGACTACACAGCATATCTGGATAGAACAGTGTATTAAACGGTCATTCTTTGGTTGTCTGTCTTATGTTTCTGACACATGTCCTATTTCTGATTTTAGAGTATTTTAGAGATTATACTCCAATATTAGAAGTTTAATGATGAACTATAAAGCCTGGCAAATTGATGAAAACCAATGAAACAGCCTATTGCTTACAAAGACTAAATCCGCTAATGTGATGGTTCTCAAACTTCAATGTACATTAGAATCACCCCAGAGCCTTGCTAAACCCTAAGACTGCTGGACTTCACCTCCAGGCTTTTGATTCAGTAAATCTAGGGTGAGCCCAATAATTTGCATTTCTAGTAAATTCTCAGTTGATTCTGGTAGTGATGGTCCAGGGACCACACTTTGAGAGCCAGCACACTAATGTTATCCAGCAGCGCTCCCTGACTTATCAGTAAATAGCTGATTTAATCACAGTTCTAGCAGGTGGTGATTAAAAGAAAACTCAGTGGGTAAGCTAAAAGCCAGCAAAGAAACTTGAAAATTTTTTTAACCTTCGTTTTTAGTAGACTCATTAATGGAAGATCAAAGGACAGAATGTAGTTACTGTGATTCTGTCATTGTGACTAATTATGTAGAGGTAGACTGAAGTACCAGGGATGGGATGTTCTTTTCTTTCCCTCATGCAGTTGCCCCCAGAAGTACTGAACTCAAATTTAGATAACCCATTCATATGACAGTCAATAACATTTATAATCAAGATCCCACTGATTATATAGAGACAAAATTTTAATGATATCAGTGGGAAGATTACAAATTGAAACATCTTTCTTCATAAATTAATTAATTTATAATTTACTAAATATATATGGTATGCTATGCACTGTGGATGCATTTGTATAAATAAATAATTATAAATTCTGATGATTATTAAAGGAAATGTACAGGCCACTATGAAATAGTGGAATATAGGAACTTAATTTAGGGAAAGCCTCTCTAAAGAAGTTCATTTAAGCTGCAGCCTGAAGGATAAGTAGGAATTTTGGCGCCACAAAGAGTTACAGGAAGAGGAAATACTACTACCATCACTAAATAGGCATTATGCACTAACATCTTTCCATGATTTCATTTACTAGCCCTGTTAGTTGGATAATATTATTCCCAAATTTTAGATGAAGAAACTGAAGGTTAAAGAAGTTAAATAACTTTTCCAAAGTTACCCAGCTGTTAAGTGGTGGAGCTGGGATTTCATTAGGTCTTCCTGACTCTACATCCAAACTTTTAACTGCCATGTTACATTAGGGAGATTTGAGAATATTTTCTAAATTATCAAATTATATGAGTTAACTTCATATTTTACTTTTTCTCATTTTTACACCAGGGCCCTGCTGTTTCTATAAATTAGGCTAGAGTAGGCCATTTACAAACATACATACTCAGATATACACATCTATACATACATACGTATTTATATTTCTGTAACGTTAACTTTTTCTCATTGTAAAGGTAACACTTTTGAGAGATTTTGAAATCTCTAGAAGAAAAAAGAAGGAAATAATTTCATCATTCAGAGATAATCATTTTGACATTTTGTTATGTTTGATTATTTCAGTATTTAGGCATTCGTTATTTTTAAAAAATTGTAATCATACCTTGTATGCAAAATTATTTACTGATAAATAGACCTACAATGTTCACATGAGATATACATCTGTTTTTGGAATGGTAGTAATTTTGTAATAGTTTCATTTCATAATGTATTGACTTTAGCCTTCATGTAGTTAGTGAGAAGGGGAAGGGGTTTCACATATTTCATGAAGTCAGATTAAAAGCATTCTGTTATAGTCATCTTTGGGAGTCAAATTTGGTAAATCATTCTTTAACCTTGTTGCTCTGATGGAGTGAAGTTTTTAAAAAAGATATTTGTAATCTAGTTTCTGAGCTGTTTTTCTCATTTTTAAAGAAGTATAAATAACTTTAAGAATGAGATATAATCTTGACTTGTAGTTTACCATTCAAGAGTATTGTGCTAATAATGTCACTAATTTTTTTATGCTGTTACTTTTCTTTTATTGATTTTTATCCATTGCATGAAGTTTTGTGTGTTTGTTTTGGGAATACAGAAAAATCATTTAGATTTCAGCCCTCTATTTAAACCACAGTCCAATGGGATTATGTTTATTTGACTTTTTTTTTTTTGTCTCTAGCATGTATATACTCCTTTGCTTTTGTAGACAGACCCCCAAGATGCCAGAAGAGTTTAAAAATCTGTGGACTGTAAGCCTTGCCACATTTTATGTTTATTAACTAATTTTCAAAAATATTAAAGGTCAGATTTTGTTTTATCAAACTTAACATCTTGTCTTTAGTGATATATGCCTATTCCTTTTGGGTTCATTATATGTCATAGTGATTTGTGTTGAGGTATTTCTTTTGTGTACATCTACCTCCAAAAGATTTTAAATACAATTGCAGAACTTTACATTTGTAACTTGAGAAACAAGGAAACACATTTAAAAAAAATCAGAACACCCTTCCATAACAGTCATACATAAATCAGTGAAATAAAATTCATTTAAAAAAGCATGCTGATCGTTCACTATAGTTTAATTTAGTATAACTCTTATTTTTAAGCTGTTGGATGTAAATTGAGTTTAGATATTAGCCAGATAATCATATTATTCACACATAAGCCTTAAAATGATGTGTGTAAATAGTTCTTTCATGTTAGCTTCTTTCTTTGGTAGTAAATTTTTACTGAAAAGTCTCCAGTTTTTAAATATATAAAGTACCACGTTTTTTCTTTTCTAACCATAAAAGTTCTGTGTAAGGTATTTTCCTTTTTTCTAATATAGTATTTCTCTACCATGTCTTTTTTCTGTACTTGTTATCAAATCCCTTTTCTAAGTCTTTTTATGTTTTGTTTAGACAACTGTTCATTCAGCTGTTCATCCACTTATTCATTCATTCAAGAAATGATTATTTAATTCCTATTATATGCTAGGCATTTGACTACATGATGTGGAAAGAAAGTATGGGGAGGAAAAAGGGAATGGGAATTCTTTTGTACTGATGCATGTCTTAGGTATGAAGTATGACTTTTATGTGTCTTATCATGTGGTCATCACATGAGATAGATTTTACCATTTCCATTTTACAGATGAGGATTTAGGTTCAGAGAGATTAAGGGTTTGCATAGAGAACATAGTTTATAAGCAGCAGAGCTATGATTTGACTCCAGGACTATCCGATTTTACACAGTATTGCCTTCCTACATGGGAGATAGGTGAATAAAGTGAGCATACTGCTTGTCTTCACAGACGGTGTGGTTTGGTGTGCTGTATCTCTGTGCTTTGTGAAGATGTCTGCAGAGCGCGTGAAGTTCTAGCTATCTTCTCAGCCCTTCTCCCTTGCAACCAGAAAAGCTCCTTTAAAAGTCCATTTTCCTTACTGGGCTTTCTCATTGCATCTTATGTGAAAAATGGATTTTACAGCTAAAAAACAAAAAAGGCTTCAGAGTCACTGGTCTAGGAGAATTGTATATGTTTACATATATGTGTAAGTAGAGAGATAAATAGTCTTATACACAGATAGAAAGAGAATGATAGGAGATGAATATGTGAAAAATTAGATATACTGGTTTCGGAATACAGAGGTAGGTTAGGGGATTTTCAATTTGGAGTTTGAAAGCTTGTTAAAATAATGCCATTTGAGCTCTGTCTTCAAGGATGGCTAATATTTGGCATTGTAGAAATCTGGAGGTAGTGTGGCAGCGAGGGTACGTAGGGAACACTGCAGGTAAGGGAAACAGCATGATCCAAGACCCAGAGGTAGAGATGAGGCATATGCGACAGAAAGTTTAATGTGTCCAGAGAGAAACTTGATTGTAGGAAAAACGGACAAAACTGTTGATTGTTATCAGAATATGGCAAGCTTTGAATGCCCGACTAAGGAGTGTAGTCTTTTCTAGTGGGAAACCTTTAATAGGTGTTTGAAAAGATAAAGGTGTGATATGTGGTGATAATGATTAAGAAAGATTGATTGTAAGCAGCATGTAAAATGGATTGGCTGTGGGAAGACCTGTTGTACTATAATAGTCGAGGTGAGTGGTAATGGCAGTGGGAATGAAGAATAGAAAATGATTATAAGTGATAAAGCAGAGGCTAGATTGTTAGGTATTGGGGGCTGATGGAATTAGTGCATTAGTTACCACAGATAATTCCGAGGTTTCCCTCCTGGAGGAATGGGAAGCTGATGGTGCCAAGTGGCAGGTTTGAGTGTTGAGTTTTATCGTTTGTATCTTAACTGATTCCAAAAAGATTTGAGGAGTTTGTCATAATTGTTTATAATAGAATAAGATAGAAAAAATGAGAATCAAGATTAAACCTAAAAGGAGTGGAGATGCAAAATTAATACAAGTGGTAAAAATGCACTGAGATGCATATAATAAAGTCCCTCTCTGATTGCCTAGTTGGGACAAAAGTTTTACTGTTAAGCTTCCTAGAAAATAGGAAAGATAACATTGTACACTATACTGTCTCAAAAGAAACTAGATTCACAGTCCATGATGTAACACATAGTTATTAGGAGTTTAACATTTATTGGTACTGAGGCCTGAGAAAATTTTCTTCCCTGGAAGCCTGCAGAGGGACACTTTATTATATAGTCAACAGTATCGGCAGTAAATATAGTCCTGAGTATTCAGCTGATTCTTATAACATCTTTGACTTCCAGCTAAGGAAACAGCACTATTGAGTAAAAGCACATTTATTTATTTTTTGTACTTTTTTTTGAATTTTTGAACTTTATTTTTTTATACAGCAGGTTCTTATTAGTTATCCATTTTACACACATCAGTGTATACATGTCAATCCCAATCTCCCAATTCATCATCCCCCCCCAGCCCCCCCCCCCCCGCCGCTTTCCCCCCTTGGTGTCCATACGTTTGTTCGTTCTCTACATCTGTGTCTCAATTTCTGCCCCGCAAACTGGTTCACCTGTACCATTTTTCTAGGTTCCACATATACGCATTAATATATATTTGTTTTTCTCTTTCTGACTTACTTCACTCTGTATGACAGTCTCTAGATCCATCCACATTTATTTATTTTTAAAGAGGTTAATGGAAAGTCGGATCTCAAGATTAGTTGTTTCAAATTGTGCTTTCTGGAACCGTAAGTGTTTCTTCACAGACCTCCAGGTTCTGGTTCCCTTATTCCCACTTTAATCACAGCAGCTCTGCCTTTATTTGTTTTATAGATTTGGTTTGCATTTTAAAATTTGGTGTTGGAACAGAGCGTTCCATAGCTTAAAAAAGTTTGAAACCACTGGCTTATAACAGTGGTGTCAAAGTAGAGTTCAGGGAAAAAATATTAATACTTATATTTATATATTTTTTCATGCCTTAAATTTTCTGTTTTCATGAATAATTTATAAGGTAAATAATGTGTTAGAAAGGTAACATATATATATAAAATTTATAAACAAATGTACAGTGGTGGTCATTACATGTATATTTTATTGATGGGTTACATTATATAAAAGTGGGTCTCAGAGGAGACCCACTGAGCTAGAGGAATGTATAGACAGAGTAACTCTGAGATAATTTGTAATGAATATTGTATCACAAAGTTTAGTCTTCAAAGCTACTTGGTTTGCTGAAAATTTTAAAGTTTTATTCTTTGGTAAAAAACTGGCCAGCCCATATCCCCTATTGCCATTTAAAGGCACAAGCATTTTTTTTTGGCATATTCAAGTTTGAACTTTTTTTTTTTTTAACAGTACTAAATTGTAATGACTTCATATGATATACGTGAGATGTTTTTTTGAGCTTTGACGTCTTTCATCTCATTTAAATCTCAAAACATCCATGCAAGACAGGGCAGGTAGGTGGATTTTTCCTCCTATTTCACAGATGGGGAAACAAAGGCATGAGGAGGTGGTTATTTTTCTAAAAGCCATGCAGGAAAGTAAAAGGGCTCTAGAATGAAGTTCTTCCTTCTATCTATCTTTTTCATTACCTTTCTGCTTCTAATCACTGCCCTGCTAATGCCTCCTTAAAGCATGCATCTAGGGCTGCAGAAGCAAAAGCTCAGAATAAAAGATTGATGTCAGGATTCAGTAGAAATGAGCATGGTTAGATGAAAGTCAGGAAGAAGAAACTGAATTTTAAATGGAAAGATAAACCCTCAGGCATGTAATGGTAAAAAACTTCTGCAAATTCCTATTGTTTATTAGTGGCTCCCTGAAGACCAGAATTGAGAAGGATTGTGGTTATGCAGGGTCTCAGTGGGAAAAAATGCCTTCTAGCATGATATCTGCTGTGGATGGCCTTCTGCTAGCCAGGAATTACGATTAGAAATAATCTTCTATCCTGAATGTAATAAGTATGGCAGAGACAGAATTTGGAAAAGCCATAGAGAGTTTTATATAGTTCAGTACTGGTAAGCGATGAAACTGAAGCTCAGAAAAACTGTTTTGTCTTATATCATCGTAACTCTGTAACTAGATCTTAATTCTCTGACTTGCAGCTTAGTCCTTTAAAAATCCTATCATACTAAAAAAGTTGGGATGAGGTGGGAAGCTTGGAAAAAAACAAGAAAACTAAACCATGTAAAGAAATCAAAAGGAATAATTTATTAAGACTGTGTCCTGTGACTATAATTAATCTTTGATTTTGACTTTCTGATATCCTGGCTGGCTATCATCATACTTTGTATTTTTAAGTTTGTTTCCTTTCTATTAGGTATTCATGTGCTGAGAAAGTAGATACTGGTCATGAGGAACATTTTAATATACAGCCCTTTTGTTAGCATAAATCAGTTTGTTTGATTTTGATTCAATTAGGTTCAATGGAGACATTTCTAGACTCATAAGAGTGAAGCCAGCTTTAGAGAATAGTATATAGCAACTACTAAACCACCCTGCTTATAAATAGTCCCTTACACATCAGATTTAAAAATTCTCAACTTCCACTTGTTTTATTGTCTCCCTTGTCTAACGCATCACATTCTTTATTTCTTAAATGAGCTTCCTTTCTCCGTCCACTAAGTATATTCTTCTTGTTGTCTTTAAGGCCAATTCACCTTTCATATTCAGGTTTCTTTTTCTCTGAGTCTTCCTAGCCGAGAGTAAAATGCTGATTCATACACAACTTCCTTACCCAAAAGTTGACATGCTTTTATCTGTTCTTAATTTTTAATGAATTTTAAATTTGTGGTAAGCCTGCCTTTCTGTGGGCTTTTAATCATTATAGGTGTGCCCATCCTAAATTTTACTATTCTAGGTAATTTTCAAAGGGAAACCTACACATAGGGACCCTTCCCTGGAAGTTTGGAATCTAAGGCAGTGCTCATGTGGACATGAATGAAAAGAAAGTTCAGGTAGGAGAACGGAAAGAAGGCAGTACCTGAATGGGCAACTAAGGGTATGTCCTTTATAAGAGTAGAGAGAAGGAATAAGTGTATAGGTAAGGGGAAGTTTAGGCTGAGTAAGTGAGGGAGTTCTCAACTGTAGAAGAAGTAAAAGAAAGTTGAAAGTTCTGTTCAAAGCAGTCTAAGAAATCCTTCAGAGGAGATCAGCTTCTAGGAGCTCTGTAATAGTCTAAATCATTAGTGTACTGCTGAATCTAGTAGATGTTCTTTTTCTTTGTGATACTACTTCATGCCACTTTTTATTACTCTAAGTTAGGAAATTTGAGTTGATATTTTGTCTGACAATTTTTCATATATACAGTTGTCTTCTGTGTTTCCTGTTTCATTCAGTTAGTTGTCATGGAATGGAAAAAAGACAAGACTGGGCACCTGCAAATGTAAAATACTTAACAGTAAATAGTATAAAATATCAAAGAGAGGAATTAGTTTTCAAAATGAAAGCCTGAATACCTCTCAGCTTGAGGCCTCTGAGATTCTAGAATAGGTTCTTAAAGACATGATTTGTGAGCCACCTAGAAGGTGAGTACTGGAAGCCAGAAGGTTGTACTCAGCAGTAGCCATGCCTCACAAGCTCTGTGCTGCCAGGGATACTGGGGAGCCGTCTCAGGAACATGGGCCAGATAGAGTGTTTTTAACTTTCGGTAAGGAATTGAGAAGTTGCGGTGAGACTTCGTGGACAAAAGGGGTAAATATAGCCTGGCACCTAGTTAATACAGTTGTGCAGCCTAATAATTTTTAAAGTGTAATTATCCAATTATTAAAAATTTTGAATTTATTGAATTCTTAAAGACATTGTTTCACAAGAGAGAGTTATGTACCACAGGACCTGCTCGGTGGATTAACTGAGGGGTGAACATGAGAGTTCTCTTTAGGTTTGAAAAGTATGTTTTGGAAGTGGAAGTAGATTAGACTTTCCATCGGTTTCTTGCTAGTCTCTCAGAATTAGGAATTA
Source organism: Monodon monoceros (assembly GCF_005190385.1). NCBI lineage: Eukaryota > Metazoa > Chordata > Mammalia > Artiodactyla > Monodontidae > Monodon > Monodon monoceros. Next base: position 30,467,356 of record NW_021703780.1, read on the forward strand.
AGAGTGAACTACAAGGTACTCTTCACTCAGCATCAGAAAGAACTCTGGGACAGAGATGGAGTGGACAAGTTCGGGGAGCTGGTAATCCTTAATTGAGTGTTATTTGGAACAGGGCTTCTCAAATTTTGTTTTTCCCGGGGATCTTGTGAAAGTACAGCTTCAGATTCAGAAAGTTTGGGGTGGAGCCTGAGGTTGTGCATTTTTATACAAACTTTCAGGTGATGCTGTTGCTGTTGGTCTGTGGACCACACTCTGAGTAGTCAAATTTAGTCTTTTAAGAGGATTTAAGGATTGGAAAGTTGATTATGTGTAATAACTGCAGTGATTTTTTTCTGACTGGGTATGACTGCTTTACACGTGTTATCTTACTTTTCACAGAAAACATTCAAGGTAGGTGGTAATATTTTTACGGATGAAGAAATTGAGACACAGGGAGCTTAAGTAGCTTGCTCATGGTTTGTAATTGGTGTGACTGGGATTTAAACTTAAAAGACACCAAAACCCTTCCTAGGTCTGTCATATTTCCATGGGATTCTGTGGTTTTTGTGAAAATGATTTTCACGCTTAAAAATAGTTTCTAATTGTGGGAATTTACTCTATTTCATGCATGGGGGGAAAAATAACAACCCAACATTGTTTCCAGTACCAAATTTGTTGTATGGGTTCAGGAAAAATAAGCTTTTTAAACATACTGCCAACTAAATTTTAAAAATTATAAAATTTATTCATTCTTTAGTGGAAAAATATTGGCAAGTATAAAAAAAGTTTTTCATAATTCTTCTGAATTATCTAAACATAATGATTGCCACTGTTTTGAGTTTTTCTGATACACATGCATACCCCTGTATACTTTTTTAAAAATTAAAATTGTGTTGTGTACACCTATTTTTTCCCACTAAGCACAACTTTAATAAAGACATAACAAAGCTCTACTTTACCCTTTCCTGTTTTTCTCTTAATCATTGGCAACCTCACCATTCTCTCCTAGGCTGCAATCAAATTTTCCTTATTCTTCATCTCTCCCGGTAATTGCTGCCAAATTCTGCTATTTCTTTGTATTATCTTTGTAACTTGCTTGTGTTTTTCACATCCAGGCTAGATTGTTTTTCTACTAGTTAATGATGACTAAATCACCATATAATTCTTAAATTCATTCTCTGCTTCATTGGTTGACTATTTTGGCTGCGCACAAAACCTTTAGTCTTTCTTTTCTCACATCTTTTTAGTGACTTTGATGAAATCAGTGTGAATACTAGCGGAGTTTAAAGCCAGTGAAGTACCTGACCCTATTAGCTTTTATTTCTAACCAAAAATTTTTTTTAACTTCTTGCCTCCATTGCCAGATAGGGCACTGGTTTGCATATTTCCTTTTCTAAAATGTAGTATCTATGGTTTTATACTTGCATGTGTGTTTATTTAATTTTAATAAATAACTCTACCTTATTGAGGCTTTCTCAAGTTGTTGGTTTGTTCATTAAAACTTTACTTATCAAGTTAAATATGGGTGCAGAATGACTGGAGAAGTCTGTTGATGTTTGTAGGTGCTCAAACAGTTTTCTCTTCTCCTCAGTTCTTTATTCTTTGCAAAAAGTCTCATCTACTTATCACCTGTGGCTTCTGGTCAGTGCATCTTCTCTCAGTGGATCCATGTAGATTGAGAAATGTAATCTCACAGCTTTATTCCTACCCTCTGCCAGAAAAAAAAAAAGCAGCTAGAGCTCTTTTGTGGCTTTTCTAAGATTTTTGTTTTGAATAATAATGGAGAAATGGTTGTGGATGAAATTGGGATGAACAGTGCATGTCAAAAGATATACTTCCTAAAATCATATATATAATCTCTTCGGTAGGTAAAGAAAAATGTATCCTTATCCATGGATCTTTGGGAACATCAAAGATTTAAGTGAATAAGAATTTAGGAAAGTATAGTTAGAAATTAATATTTAGAAATTAAAGTTGTCTCGGTCACTTAGCATAAGTGTGTGCATATAGGCCTTAAATTTTAGGTAGGACAGTGAGACCGTGGTAAAGGGAATATTGTTGATAATTACAGGAACTAGGATTTGACTCCAGATCTGACTGACACCAAAGCCTGTGATTGAAATGATTATCATTTTAATTTTATAAATAAGGAGGATTATAGATTCCTTATGTTCAATTTAAGAGCTTAATTTTTAACTCCTAAAATGGTATTTTCATCTCATGTTAAGTATATACTGTGTGGTGTGGACATTAAATAAGATTATTGATTATAATGATTGGTTAAGAATTATTTATTTCCTTGGAACTTGCATTTTCTGATTAGACCTGACCCAAATCTTGTCCCTTGGTATCTTCTTGTTTCATTTTTTCTTAATCTTTTTGATTCTCACTGATCAGTATTACTAAAAGTTATACTTTGGGAGTCTTTGGAGATGCAAAGATTCTCTCTCTTTTTGTATTTGTCAATTTAATAAAACTTTATGTTTCTGAGAACTGATACCTTTACAGATGAAATTGGGGGTTAGGAAGTCACTTCATTAAGGTTAGGTTTAACACTATAAGGTAGTAATTAAGAGTGAGAAGGCTTGGGTTTGAATCCCAACTCTTTAACTGTGTGACCTTGGGCAGATTTTATTACCTCATTTTCAGTTTCCTCATCTGTAAATAATTATAATGCCCATCTCATATAAAAGAGTTGTGAGAATTAAAGGAAATAATGTTTATAAAGGGTTTAGTGTAGTGCCTGGCACAATAAACAGTCAAGAAAGAAAAGCTAACATAAAAACAAAGTACAGTTTCAAGGTATTTTAGGCACATATATTTTCTTAAGATATGTTAATGTAAACTTAATTAAATGAATTTAAAGTTTAAAATACTAGGTTTGTAGAATAGATTGAGATGATATACTTAGAATAGCTATTTAAACCTAAAATAAAAATAAAAATATTAATTTGGGCGGCTCTATTCATCTCATTGAATTGTCTATGCTTCTGATTTTATTTTCCTTATTAATATTACTTGTTGGACACGTCACCATTGACTAACCTCTACTTGAAGAAGGGGAAGTAAATTAACAAACTGAAATTTTAATGGTTTCTATTTTGTGAACAAGCTTTACAAATGTTTAGGGAGGAGACAATTTGGAAATTTATATAATTAATATGTATAACTTGTCTTAATAAGTTTATTATAAGTTGACTATTGGCTCTCAAACTTGGCTGATTTACCTGGAGAGCTTTGCTTAAAAAAATTCCCAAGACTGCCTCTTCTCCCTTCCCCTCCCCAAGACCTGTTCCTCAAGTGATTCTGTTGATCAGTCAGATCTGGATGTCACTGGGCTACAACAACTCAAGTGTAGCTCTGTGAACCCTATAATGGAACATACTCAATTCTTTTTTTTTTTTAAAACAATAAGGCAACTTAGTTTACTTTGAAAGATATTTATGGCAAATATAAGTCTCCTTTAAAGAAAGTTTGTGCAGTCTCAGAACTCTTAACTACTCATTATAATATACAATGATTATTTAGAAAATATTTACATTTAAGTTGGAGCAATTCCTTTTTTCTTTTTTTAGAAAAATGTAAATCAGATAAAGATAGAAACTTATTTTTAATTTCCTTATTCTTATATTATCATATTTCTGTTTATGATACCTTGCTTAGAATATGTCTCATGAAATGCTTTACGCCAATGTGCCTCCAGAGGAGAACCTGGGCCTAGAGTGAGGCAAGCAGAGTGTCCAGGGCACAGCGTTTAAGGAGGCACTCACTGTCAGGGCTGTTGCCTGAGGAGCTCCTTAAATTTTGAACCATAGGCGCCTGCTTGCTTGCCTCACTCTTCTTCCAGCCTTGCTCCGGAGAAGTAGGCTGCATATAAATTATTTTAATTTTAGTTTAGCATAATCTTATGCATGCTTGTATGTTTCATAAAAAATAATGACAATGAAAATAATGTAGCCGAACCCAAATTTATATTACCCAGAAAAAAAATAGGTTAACTATTTGAAAAAGATAATATTATGATTTTATTCTTGCATGTTCAGTAATTGTCAGAGTGTCAGAAATTCCAGTTTAGTAGAATCTTGTCTCACACTGAAATATGCTTGTTTTATCTACTGGCAGCTATCTGAAATCATTAGTGCTCTATCATAAGTTTCTTAATTTGATAAATAGTACATTGAGTTCTTGACCTTATGGATGATCATTGAAGCAATAAGTGGTAACTCCAGTTTTACCATATTTTTATTAATAATTTTAGAATTCTTTGAGAATTTGCCTATGATTTTTCTTTTTTTTTGAGTGCCACATCTGGAAATGCTCAAAACTTGTTTGCCTTTTTAAGAGAACATTTTGCAGTGAAAGTATAACTTCTTCAGAGGTGAGGTTCAAGTTAACGAATGATGAACCATAATGTGAGGAAGCATAATATTGTGAATTATTATTTGGCAGACATAACTAATGGAGGCATTAGCTGCTGAAGCCATTAATAAAGTACCACTTGCAGAAGGCTAGAGAGATAGGCAACACAGAACTTTCTCTGTAAACTCTCAGAATGTAAACTACAGTACAACCTAGTTTATTCAATAAGGACTAAATTCTTTAAGTTTGATATGTTTGTAGGTTCCATGATTAATGTGTAACTAGAGTATAAAAGGAGTATTTAGAATCTGTTAAACTTTGTAGATGTGACATCATTGTCAAGTCAGGCATTTTATTTCTTAAAGTTAGAATTTATTTAAATGCACTTTTTTTTTCCAAAATAAAATTTTAATTTCTACTTACAGTGGTGCCAAAGTAAGTTTTCCTAAATAAAATTATTTAATATTTAGGTCTGTTGATAGTGTTTAAAGTAAACAAAAATAAACCCATAACAACCAAGGGTGGAGGAGTATCTAGATTTGTTTTTAGCTTTCTTTTTCATGGTTTCTCAGAAGTGTATCATATTATAAATACATTCAAAATGTTTTGCTCTGAGGATATGTAGCATTCCTATAAAGGTTAAATCAATAAAAATGATTTGGACACATTCCTAAGCATGGCTAGAACAGGTAGCCCGTTGTTTTAGGTACCCTTGAGTTTTTGGAGCAGATCATTATGGCGTAGCAAAAGAACTTACTAAAAGTTGCTTTCTATGTGTAGATGCGTCAGCTTAAAAAAAGCAAGATTTTCTGGCCTTCTAGAAATGAATATTTTTACAGTAGCCTGTGAATATTGATTTAATGATATGTTTTAAACTTTGTTAAAGTTCGAAGCTTTTTTTTTTCTCTTCTCCGAATGCTGAAGATACACCATAATTGATAAGGAAGAGGTACGTACAGGAAAAATGCAATGGGCAAGCCTTTCCAGCCAGTTTAGAATAAATGGTAGTCTTATGATTAAAGAAAGTATCAGACATTATAATTGCAAAATTAGGAATTAGATATGATTCTTTTTAGTCTTGCCAGTTTAGAAGAAAATTCTGTAATCACTGGAATGTTATCTGTTCAAAATGTTCAAATGCAAGTTTGCATTTGAACGTTTATTTAAAAAAGCATATGTGTTTCTCCTATGCTCAGGGTTGACTTCTTAGTGTGGTATTGTTGCTAGGTAGAGTTTTATTTTATGCCATTTGTTTGCTGTTTTCTTGTTCATTTCATATGTTTGAGTATGTAAGTTTTAAGTTCATATGTAAGTTTTCAGATCACACACTTTTCACAGCTACTTTTCAAAAAATTCCTTTCTGTCAGCTTACAATAATAAGATAATTTTTCTTAAAGTTTCCTTTAAAACAGCATTCAGGGTATTAGGTGTTTTTTGATCATGGAAACACAATGAATTGACCATGTATTTGGCTGAATAAGGTTTAAATCAAAGTGGAGAATTTGAGTTACATGCATTAGTTTCATTATAGAAAATCGCTTATCATTTTGTACATGTAATATATATTTACTTTGTACGTAAATATTTTATCAAAAATACTATGTTATTTGTTGGAGCACATGATTTCATTTCATAGCCAAGAAAATAGTTTGAACATGTCTGAGTAAAAATGATTTTTACACATATAAACATATATAGAATGGTTTAACCATTTAATAATGAAATAATTTAGCAATTTAAGCCAAATATTTTGCTCTCTTAAAAAATAGTTATAGTATCTCTTGATATATTCCGATTTATCATTACATTAAAAAGAAAGAACATTTATAAAAATAAAAATAAGCTAAAAATCATATGTCTCAATTTTCTTTCTAGATACTTGTGAACGATGATTAAAAATAAATCTCCATATGTGTTTTCTTTGATCCTATTGGTGCACTAAAATATTCTGCAATCTGCTTATACATAGTATATGGGAAATATACTGTTAAATCTTTATTACTAAATCAAGAGCGATGTTCTGACAATACCGATTGTCTTGATCTAGCTTAGATAATAGTATTTTTAAAATAAAGTGGATACTTGTGGTAAAATGTTTTAAAAATGTTATAAGTTTTCCTCCTAAAATAGAATATATTATGTGTGTTTAGTTTTAACAACTGAGGGAATGTAAAGAATTCTGTGTAACACTGGAGTTTTAATAATATGAAAAAGAGGAGTTTCTACTATGAAGAGAAGGTTGGATTGATGATCAAAGGTTTGGATTACATTGACTTTCACGTTTATATTGCTTTACGAACATACTGTGTAGTACATTGTCTTTGTAAGTATATCTGTTTTATGGATTATCTTCTTAAATATTTTAATTTTTGTTTTGAACTCTGTAAGAGCAGTAGCAGTTTTTTCTGCATTTTGTCAAAAGACGAATTACCTAAAAGCTTTACAAGTTTCGTGAGAAGTAAAAATTAATCTTGCTAGATTACCTTTTGTAACCGGTTATCTTGCCTGATATTAGGATGGTACTGTCTTGATGGAAGTTTTCTCATAGATATCTTCTTATAGTGTCTTAATATTTTTGAATCGGGTGCTAAGGTCCTTAGTATGAAATGCTTGTATATTTTTACATTTATACATTTTATGGAAAACACAGTGATTGATAATAATGTAGACTATTAGCATAAAAAAGTTTTCTTTCTGTGGTAGTATAATATTGCAGATTTCTGTAATCTGACAGAAGTTTACAAAATAAAGTGAGAATTCACTTTTCTTCAAAAAATAGGTTTTCTTTAAGGTGTGTTTACAAAACTTATAAAAAAGTTATTATTGATTAAAGGGAACACGTACCCTGTAACTTTTGCATACTCTTGTGTCTAATTCTGGGATCAAATTACACTAATACTGTAAAACCAATGAGATAAATATTAATTGTAAAATACAGCACTTTTTTCTTTTTCAGGTTCATAGTGAATTCACTTTGTTTAGATCCATTTAAGTAATTCTTAATCATTTGGTGGAAATGATGATACCTTTCCACTTAAAGATTATCTGGAAATTTGAAGTTTAAATTGGGAACTTCAGTAGAAAAATTTAAAAATAAAATTAATTATAATTATTACTATCAAAATGAAATAACTGAATTAAAAATCACAATGCCTAATTTAACTTGTTTACCTAGGTTATATGGGCAATGAGTAAATATGCAGAAAATATACCTGTTTAGCTTCAAGCCGGAGTTGTTCTTTGAGATAATGTATGTAAATAGGTATCTGTTAGCAGATTAATTACATTCATATTTTCCCTTGTGAACTGTAATAATTTGTTTAACTGATACCAGTTTTTAATTTAAGTTTATAACTGGAAAATAGTGTCCTTGTGTTTTACAAGTATAGTTTTTGATTATTTTAATCTTGTATACCCTAACAGATGCCTAATCTCTGTTGTTGGTTTTACAGATTAACATTTCTCTGTTGGTATACATGCAAAAAGTAATTGATTATCTTTCCAATAGAACTGCAAACGATACCTCAGTTAACTAATTTACAGTTGTTTTCTTCCTGGTTTACAGTTATTATCCCAAGTTTCTCTAGTCACTTGTGTGTGTGCATTCATATGCACAGGTACATTCATATACTACGTATTAAAATTTTCATAATTGAAAGAAATTGAAGTTGTATTTATGTGGCAAATATTTAGCTTCTGTATAAAAATATGTCCATGTCCATAGAAAGTTCTGTTGAATACCGCAACATCATTATTCGAATTTTTCCAAAGAAAGACATTGCATATACATGCCTTAGAACCTTACTGATTGTTATTGTGATTTGGCTAGCATTTTTCCTTTATTTCCCTTTTTTTTTTGGCTTTTGCTTTTAACTGAACCACAAAATGGATTTAGTTGTAAGATATCTGACTACAAGGAATATCTAACAATAAGGAATGTATAAACAAAGTCTGGCACACTCGTGGTTCATATGATTTTTGTGAACCTGAAAATGTGTATTTAAATGTTTGAGTTTTTAGCTAAGTCTTTTATGTAAATATATTTTTATAGTTGAGGGTATAATGATTTCAGTAGACACCATTGATATAAAGACTGAAAAGTATAAAATAAAATTAATTTATTTGATTTTGTGGTAAAAATTATTGGCCTTGCACAGGATACTTGGATGTACCTTGTTAGACTCTCACTTCTCTAATGTAACTCTTATGTATAATTTCTTAAGGGATGGGAGTAGAAGTAGTGCAGATAACAGTCTTTAATTGCCACCATAATCTTAAATACATGTCTGAGAATAATGTAACTTGGTAAATTTTCTGACATCATTATAATAATTTTAAAATATCTTAAACATCATTAAAATTGCATTCACTTAATATATGTCTGTATGGTGCAGAATTCCTTGTTTTGTGGGCAGTTGATTTAAAAATTGAAAATCACTTAATTAGAGGCAAAATCACACTCAGTATGATTTTTAGTCCTGGACTACATATTGGATGTTGGATTTATGAGTATTAACAAGAATAAAGAGTACTTACAGGAGGTGTATCAATAATGAATTTTTTCTTCACTGCAAGTATTAAATGCTTATCTGGACTCAATTCTACAGCTCATTTTATTTGGGAATTATCTTAACATATAATGGTGAATGATTAGGTTTTTATTCGTATAAGACAGCATATTTATGAAAAAATATACTTTAGAGTTAACATCCTGTTCAACAACAACAATAAACACCCGAAATGATTGGTATGGTATTGCTTACATTCAGCACTGTCCAAAGTTGAATCCTACATCCTTAGTAAATAATACAAAGGGGAGAAATTCCTAAGAATTCAACGTAAGATGAAGATTTTGTATACAATGTAATAAAAGAGCATTTAATCTCAGTTGCTCTACAGATCTTTAAAAAATTATGTGGGAGTGTATGTGTGCTTGTTGTTAAATGGACAAAAGCTGGTGGTCAACTGTGGTTAAAATTGTAAGTAAAGTCCCTTTGAATAAGGTATAGAATTTCCCCATTATTTTTTTGAATTGTAATACATTAATCAAAATACATATCCACCGAATTCCTTAAACTTTGAAATGGCAATAGATTGTATCAAGGTGTATATTTTCATTATGTGAGACTTCCTTTTCTAAAGATTTGTTTTAAAAGATTAAATATTTCATATTTCATGAAGAATCTCCATATACTTTAGAGAGCTTAGAATATTTTGCTCTTTAGAAAATACTGAATATGGAGTTTATTGTTATCCTTATTATGGGAGGCTAATGACAGGTTATTTTTTTGGATGAAGTTTTATCTTCAGTGGAATTCATTGGTATAGGAGAAAAAGGTAGTGCATTTGGGTAACCTAGTGGGAATACTGCTTAAATTAGCATTGGTTTTGTTAGCACCCATTTACTAATAAATCTTGCATGGCAGATGACTAGAAAAAATAGTCATGCTTTGTCACATTTACAGGTTTATTGTTTGTAGGAAGGATTCTTTCATATTGAAGGTATTTGTCTGTCTGACCATATGTGTATTATTTTTACAGAGACACACTGTAGAGGTAGACTGTTCCAGTGAATCCCTTATGTAAAAATATCTCTGTAGACTTTTGTTAGGTAATTAATTGCATTTGCAATGAATGCTTTTGAGGAGATTTGCATGACCTCACTATTAGAGTTGTCACATTTTAGTATCTTGCAACAGGGGTTAGAACAGTATGGAAGGTTGGTATTTGTATGCTTTGGAGAGGAGTTTGAGATGTTACCCTGTTTTGCCATCAGTTTTCGAGTATGCATGGGTGCATCATTAATCATAGGAAATGCAAAAATAAATAATCCAGTCCCATTGGATTTTTTTATATGAATACTTACCTTTTCCCTTTTTTGTATATACAGTTGAGGTATTTAGGTAACCCCTAACCTTTTGCTTCAACAAAGAAGTACAGTATAAAAATATTACCACAGTTTTCATGTGAGCAGCTCTTGAGAGGAAAAAAAAAGCCCTCTAGATGAATATTTGTTGAAAAAAAAGTTGTGATACAGAATGTCTTAACTCAGCCCCAATACGGTACTTGAGGACCACCAGTGTATAAAATTGAAAGCACATGAGTTTTGAAGCACTAGAAAAGGTTTGTAATTGATTAGCGCTGCTTGAAAGTACTGAAGTACAGTGAGTTTTGATTTGTGAATGGTTCTATTCAATAAAGATTAATTCTGTGTGTTTGATAAAATCTTAGTGCCTTCAATGAGTTAGTTTTTTCCCCCCTCTGCAGTTTATTTAACCATCAAATATTTCAGTGTTCTTTTAACAAACTGGAACATTTCTATCTTACTGAATTTAACTTTAGCATGACTGATTTAAACAAGTCAAACTATCAGTGATTAGTTTGAAGGGTGTAATTGAAGAGATTAATTTTTTCTTCTTTTAAAATAACTAAAGTATATCATAATGTAACCATGTATATTTCATGCTTTCTTGTGATTTAGAGACTATCAAGAGATTTATATAGACTAACAATATTTTTCTGTGATTTGTTTTAAATCTTCTACATTCTAAAATATTTTTAATGTTTAGAAGTGAAATCTTTACCAGTTTTCATGTAAAATTATGATTATTTACTATAATGTTAAATAATACATAATAAGAGTCTTTGGAAATTGCATCGACATTGTTAGCTTTTAATAGGAGTGGTCTTCTATATATGCTCTTTTTAAATCCTCTCCCTGGATTTTGGAATTTAGCTGTCTTATTTTAGAAGCAAGTTGTGACACTTTGTCGCTGTTAAATCTTGAAACTATAAAATCACTATCATTGATATGGACCACAACTATTGTTTTGGAAATCAGTCTTCACACATCATGTTCAGTCGGGTACTACAGTCAGTTACAAAGGTTTTATGTAGAAATTTAGTCTGTCAGGTGATATATTTTCGTAAATAAGTTCTTAATGGTAAAATACTCCATGAGTTACATCTACTCATTTTAACAGACTTCATTTATGATAAATAATGGACATATTTTGAGTAGTGCACATTGAAAATTCACAGACACACACACACACACACACGCTTTTCACTTATTATTTTGAGGTGAGGCAGTTGGTCAGCGTGTGCTTTTGTCCCTCACCTAGGAAGAGCCTGAACTTTTAAAACTATTTTACAAAATTGGAGCACATACTTTTGACATTTCATTAGGTTGTTTTGATAATCAATTACTTAAGAATTTAAAGCCTGAAGTGAGGTTTCAGACTTCAGATAGATTCCAGAAGGGGGAAATGTTTGTAGTGTGATGATAACCTATGCATTATGTCCACCACCCACCTGTAATTAGTCCCGTGTAGTGGGTTCATCTTATGTTCTCTATCCAGGCTCTCAAATACTATTTGGGAGTGGGAGAGGGTAAATTCCACTTTTCAGAAGAGGAAGACTTAGTTATGATGTATAAAAATATGTGATGTGATAGATTATTTAATTCATTATCATGCCTGTTTGAAACTGGGTCAAGTTTTGAAAATTTTACTGTAGAAATAGTTACTAAGGATGTCACAGAAATGTAACACTCCCTCATATGACAGAATAAAGAACATTTTAACATATTCTTTGTGACTATATTAGTAACTTTACATCTAATGCTGAAATAGCCCTTGAAATTTGTGTTCCCAATCTGGTTTGAAAAATTCTTATTTTTAAAAAAATAGAGTAACATTGTGAAGAGTAACTTAACTGCTTGAGATGCTGTTTCAAGTTATCCCTCCATATAACAATAGTTTTAAGCATTTTTTTCCCCTCTTCTCTTGGGTGGGAACAGCAAAAGTTTCCATGTATGAGCTATAATTATAATAGGGGTTGTTAATGCAGTCTAGTTGTGTATATGTTCTGCTTCCTTAATGCAGAAATTTTTACAGTAATGCTTATTATCTTCCATTAAATTAAAAAAAATAATCTGTGATTATTGTATTGTATGTGTTATAACTGAGGGGGTCCACTTAGAACTATTGAGGGAGTCACTACAGCAATTTTACATTTTTTTGTAAAATACATAGTGTATTTTCTCATCCTTCTAAGAGAAACCTTTTTTCTCCTTCAGGCTTAATTATTTCTCTTTGACTGAAACTAAGACTGATCCTCTGGTAGCCAGTTAAAATGTGTGAAGTAGGAGGAGTAAAAGAAACTCCAGTCGTTAGTTGTAAGTTATAAAGCAAAGTTAATACAGGTATACACAGCAAAAGGATTTATTTTAAAGGATAAAAGAAAATTTTATAAACTTGCCTTGTAGAACATGTTGGACAGCATAAAGAAAATCTTGTAAGTGTTTAGATATTTTACTATAATACCATCTTAGCTGATGAATGTTGAAGTAGTTTACTTTTGTGTATTAACAGTAACTTGAAATTAAATATTAATACTATATTATGCCTGCTTTCTTTTAAAGTCCAGCATGACTTAATTGGTATGGCTCTTTTAAATCATGCAGAGTATCCTTACAGAGTTTTCTTTTTTATGAGACTAAACGATACTCATTTTGGTAGGTCAAAGAATATGATTAAAATAATCCTAGACGTTTTAATGTTTGCTATGTTTATAACAGTTTCTACTTATGGATAATAGATGTAAACTAAAATTGTATAGAAAGTTATGATTGCATGTAAGTTTTTGACGACTTCTGTGAGCTTTTTAATATCCTGGATATCCTGGGCAACTATAAAGATCTTTTAAAAATGGCTATTACACACTTATCATAATTTTGTTTCAGTTGAATATATGCTTCAATTATGTAAAGTTGCTTAGAAACAAACTTGTGCAGATATCTATGATGCAGTCTAAAATTATAAGTAGATTTCTTGTAGTTGAGCTGGTTAAAATGTAAGTAATACTGCAGGTTTATTGCTCTGTTTTACATAGTAGAGTATAATGTCAAGATAATTCCGTGGTCTGTTATTTTGTAAAATTGCTTCCTTTTAAAAGTTTGCTCAAATATTGGGAGCTGCCGGGGTGAATACTTCACAATACTTTGATTAATATAGTGTCTAATTTTATTTCAGTGAAGGTTAATGAGAATATTAAACTTTCCTTTACTGTTTCAACTACCTCATTTCTATAGCTCTAGAAAACATTTACACTAATGTGAGATAATTTAATTTTTTCTATTTCAAGTCATTAGTCCGAGAAGTAGATAAGTTACAGATGCCAAAAGCAAATTTGTACAGCAATTTCATTTTTCAACTTTTAGTGCAACAAAACAGCATCATTATGATCTTTAATATAATGTTAGCTGGCAAAGCTAGTAAGTTTATCCAAGAAACATACCTTTATGTTTAACAGGTTCATCTCTTACAGGATTTTAAAATATGATAACACTTACCCCAAAAGAAGTTTTGCTGACATGGTGTCACTGTGCTGAAGAGGCTGTTTGATGCCATAGTCCCTCCTTTTATTTTCAGATAGAACTTGCACCCTCTGTTGTAAATTCTGCTTGCAGCCTTAAACTGAAAACACAAACCATACCCAAACCTTGTTTTAGTTTTACAGTATGCCTGCAGTACATAGACTTGATATTTATTTTTTTCTGTCAAGAAATTATGTAGCTGGTAACATGTGAAAAGCAAGGAAACAAAACAAAAAGAGAATGAGCAAATATTGGAAGGACCTACTATTACTGCATAGACTGTGGTTAGAGAGCACTCACTGACTCTGTTGGTCTCGGTGGCTGGTAGTGACCTGCGGAGATTAACCATTTAAAAACCAGAGACTTCTTGCTGTCCTCCTGGAGAAAGTTTGCACCGCACTTGTGGTTCTGTGGTTGTTTGTGAGGCGAATGAAGCATTCACACAATCCAAAAAAGCAAAAGCTTTCAAACTCCTTTTTTTTGCAAAAGCACTATTACTGGAGAGACAGAATCATGTGGTTTGTGACCTCATAGTACTCACAGTCAAGTGGGACTGCCTACCACTGTGGCTTTCCCCCCTTGCTCATGCTCTCTCTTTCTCTCTCTCTCTCTCTCTCTCTCTCTCTCTCTCTTTCTCTCTCTCTCTGACAAAAGGCTTGTGGTAAGGCCCTTCCTGGCATCCAGAAGGATATAGCTTTTTAATTTTTGTGACTCATGAGGATTTGGATAGAATACAAATGCTGAAGGAGCCCAAACTCCTGTAAGGTTAAGCGTTTGTAGAGCAGAACTCTGCTGTTGTGGGCTTTCCTTTCTATCCCCCCACCCCTACTTTTTGTGCCTCCTCCTTTTATTTAGTTCATTATTGTGTCTGTGGAAAAGTGAGCAAAATTGGCTCAAGAGGCTGTGTGTGAAATCCTGAACAACAGTGATGATTTACAGTAATTTACATCTTTGGATTGTATCACATTCTGGGATCTGCTTCATATTTGCTGGGTGATTGGAGTCCTTCTGTTTTCCTTTTTCTTGTCTTCTTAAACTCATGAATCTGTAACTCATTGTAAAAAAGTTTACCTTTCTTAAGGCCTGGTTGCAAACTGCTTGCTGGGCTTGACTGTAATTGGCCGTCATGAAAGTGTTAGTCTGGGGATTCCTTTACAAATATTAAATCACGTCTGTCTAGTTTATGTATGATCGATATTAGATGCCGACTCCTACAGTAAAGATTAAATATAATTAGTATCTTTTGTATTATGTTTACCTTTATCTCATGGCTAGTTTGAGTATCTTTTAAAAATGAATAGCAAAAATCGTAGCATAGTTTATTGGATGAATCTTAGTTTCCTTTATGTGTGTAATAATTTTTATTTTTCAAGGAAATACACTCATTTTGTATCGTTTACTTGGATATTAACTTTAACAGAACCTTTGATAGCAAGTCTTGTACAAATATAAAGTAAAATTCTTATGTTGTAACTTAGATTGTTCAATGTTATTGATTTTTCTAAGCTCAGAATGGAGTGGGTTAACAGAAGCTGTATTTTTTGTTTATAATAGAAGCTTTTGAAATAAATTACAAAATGCTGTGTGTAGTAAGGAATAATGCACACAGAGTATGTTAGTCGTCTCGATTTGCTAATTCTGATTCAGAAGAAAATTGGAAACATCTTTGGGAAACTATCTCCTTTTTTGCCCCTTTGGACATGTATGTATAGAACTCATTTTCTTATTAGGATGATTATATATCATAGGCAGAGAATTTCATATTTATGAATAGAGCTTCCTGTTTTCATCAGTTGAGAGAAATGGGGTATTTTTCAGCAAAAATTATAAAGCTGAACAGACCAATTTTCTAGGCATTTTTTTGCCATTTATCCACGCCACTCTGAATTTGCATGTTAGACTTCTTCCTAGTGTGATAGTAACCAGGAGTGGCATGAAGTAAATGAGTGGGAGGGTGGGCGGAGACAGTGAATTACAAAACATTATTTGGGGTGTATAATGGGGTAAGGACTGGGAAATACTGAGGAGGATGTTAGAGCCAAAGTACCCCTTCGTATGGTCATCCTAGCACAGTTCATTATCTGTTTTTGGTTTATATTTGATAAAGATAAAGGTACTAATGTGTTCATAAGTTTCTTACAAAAAAATAATTTGCCCAAAATACACTGGGAGGATATGGGAATGACTTTAATCCTTTATTATTCAAATATCTAGAACTTTTCCATAATAAATTTTTAGTGATAAAAACCCAGAAATAACGTTTTAGTGTTTTATTTAAAATACATATTTATCATGCCTCATTGTGTATGTAAACAGGTTTTACACTGAAAAGTAAAAGCTTTCATTTAACATGCAGTTATTCATGCAAAAGGGAAAATTTATTCATTGATTCTCTTTCATAAATAAGGCGTACAGTGGGATCTGTAGCTCTAATTAATATCTAAAGTAAGTTAAAGGAGGGCTTTGTCTATGTAATTTGTGGAATTTTCAAACATAGTTCCATATGCACATACAATAGCAGCAGAATCAGGCAATTGAAAAAATTTAGTAGTCTGCTAAGTAAATGCTTTTCTTTTTCCAGAATGAGTTTTCAGTTTCTGCGTTTGGATTTGCTGACATCTTAAAACTTTTTGCTAAATATTTTCTCCCTTAAAATTTTTTGTTTTTATTAAGTGTACTTTGGCCCTCCAAATTAACTGTATATGTATTTGAATAATTTTTAACATCTATGTGTCTCTTAACTGCTTGTTCTGTTTTTGCAGGTAACCCTCCTGCACATAATTTTTGGGTCAGGGTAATCACTCTTACTGCTTAAGAGTTTAATAGATATTGTTGAATATGCCCTTTCTGTTCTGTGTGAGGCCCATCAAATTCTGGCAGGAGAAAGTAGTGGAGTCTTGTGCTTTAAAGTCTGTATATTCATTATCCGCACACACACAAACACATGCATACGTACATACATACATATACTTTTTTTCTTTTTATAAATTGAAAATTATCCTCTTTGGAGCAAATATTACTTTGTGGTAAAAATTTTAAAACAACAGTGATAACTGGTACACATTTGATAATTGACAGTCTGTTTCATTAGAAATAGCTTACCACATGTGTTGAAGAGAGACTGACTCAGAAAAGTCACTGCAGATAAAGCAAGCTCTTGATTATGCTTAAAATCAGAAATGCAAACCACAGGGTTTTTTTGGTTTTTTAAAGACCCTCAAAACTTCATTCTTTTAGGGGATATATTAGTATTTGCTATGTTGAAGTAAGTATCGAGTTTAAGTCTGCTGTATAAATTATGTATTGTAATGCCATGGAAATGAAATATAGCTTTGAACTTGAAAACAGTTTCACGAAAAGTAAAGAAGTCAGTTATTTGTTTTCCCATTGCCTTGTATTTAATAAGTTTGTCAACATTGGTCGAATTTTTTACATTTACATTTTACATACAATGTAAAACTATAATGTTTTAAATACTACATATATATCTTCATTGTTACCTTTTGAATCATTTTTAATTTTCTGAATTAATGATCCTATTATAATACAGTAGTTTTATCAATACCAGTCTTGTGCCCATTTCTATTTTTTTGATTGTTTTAAACTTATATTTGTTGCTGTTCTATTTTTCTTTTAATTGAAAACAATAGAAGCAAAATAGGTTTGATGTAGGAATTTTATAAATTGTAGAAATCCTGTTTTGGCTTAAAATGTTCTCATTGATTATGAGGTTTCAGCAAGGAATTTTCTTAATTTATTGTTTCAACTTGGTATGTGACAATTTTATTTGGATTTGATGTATAGCTGTTGAGACTTACATAGCATTTATTGGGCCTTTTATTGATGCTTTGAAAAATTTTTACATTAGTAAAATATGTATAATTTTATTGCTATTTTAAATTATGATTATGAGAGATTTAATTACACTTCCTTATTTTAATGGGGTATATATCCATGTTCACACCTGCACACACATGTGTGGTTGTATGTGTGTACAAGGTATTATTTTTTGGTACTTAAAAAATTTACATATATATGTGTGTGTATGTATATATATATACTAAAAAAGGTGGTATTTTTTGTAATCAGAGTATTCTTTGTTTTTCTCCTCAGTTTCTTTAAATTTTGTAAAAACCCAAAGCACTACCATATCCATGATTGTTTGAACAACTTCGTTTGGTTAGTATTAGCAGCTCTCTGTCTAATGTGAGATAATGTGGAAGTTGGATGCCAAAAGAGAAAGTAGTTAACTTTTGTGTCTCTCTCTCTCCCCTTCTCTCTCCCCTTCCACTCCTCCCCCTTTCTTCCCTCTCTCCTCCAGGCTTTTTTGGTTTCTCTTTCTCTGTTTTGACATTTATAAAATCTCAAAGTAGATTCTTAAGGTTCTAGTAGGGGATATTGACATTAATCTTCACTAACGAATACGTTACAGGTTTGAAGCGTCTGACATTCAAGGCAAACCATTGTTATATCTTGTTACAGTACACCTCATGTGTTCGATGGTATTGGCACCTGATTACAGAGAATTCTTTTAACACTTTTTAATTCCTTCCTCTGTGTTAATTTACTTTTACATTGTTTCACATGAATTTAGCCCTTTAATTATGAGGATTACTTTTTTCTCCCTTTGACTGTTTTTCAAAGTACACAGTGATCCATACTTGTTTAATGTAACTGTATAAATAATTCATGTTTCTTATAATTATTAGAACAATTCGTCTTCTGCTGTCATTTTTCTAAGAAGAAAAAAAAGTCGAGAACTTGCAGAAAATATGGGAAACATGCTCAATATGACAGCTGAGGATGTGGCTAGGGTAAAGCAGGAAACTACTACCCACAATGCAATGTTACATATACTACCACTTAATAAAATTTATATCAGACATGCTACTGACAAAACCAAAGGAAAATAATATCCCAACTATACTAGTTAACATACTAAATATATCTAGGGAAAAGTGAAACTAATCTTTTTGGAACCTTTGTACTTAGAGAATATAGTAAATGAAAGTGTGGGACATCATAGTACATTGGAGCCTTTGTGCTATGGGACTTGTTTGTAGGTGAAGCTCTCTTAGAACTTTTTGGATATTCACTTTCCTGGAAAAGGCACAAAAGGGCACCCTTTTTCTTTTTTGATTGAATTGTTGCAGTATTATATAGGGTTCGAGGACATTGTCATCTAGTAGGAAAAATAAGTTAAATTATGAGATGTTCATCACGATTATTTATACTTTTCACCCAGCCAGGTATATTTCTTTACACTTTGCTTTAAGTTGTTTTTTATTGCCAGGTTTGAGATGGGGCTTGAATTGTTCACTGAAGCATTTTTCTTTTCAAAGTAATTGTTTTTCTTGCTCTTTTTATTTATCTTAACCTACCTATAGCTTACCTGACCAGTTTATATGCTTTACTAAAGGGGGGTTTAATCTAAAGCAGAAAACTGCTTTTATAATGTGGTTGAAAAAGATACAAAGATATCTTCTAAAAAAAAAATCAGGTTTTAATATATTTAGGGTTTCTGTTTTTGCGTCTTAATCTTTTGTGCTCTTAACTGTCAGACTTTACTAATTTTGATGAATTTAGTACCTTAGTAATTTAGATGAATTTTGAGGTTTTATAAGGGAGGTTTTTAAATATTTAAATAAGGGAAACATAATAGTTCTTTTGAATTGGTAAATAATGTATAGAAATTGTATTAGATAAAGAAAAGAAAAGACTATTAAGTTAGTGTTACTTATGAAAGATTCCTTAGTATTCCAGTATATAAGTTGTCACTGTTTCCGACCTGGCATGGTATTTGTCATCTCACCATTTAAACATTAATATATTGTCTATCTGTCTATATCTCTATTAAGGCTGATTTGCTTAATTGTTTGAAGTATTTTCTCCTTAAGAGACTGCTTATCAATAACAGCTGTAGCACTGTGGCTTTTCTCCATGGACTCATGGTGGTCTTTGGAACAACGTTCTTCAACTTTGACAGGTGAGACAGAGGCTCTCCAGTGCCACTGCATTTGGATGAATCTAGCTGTGGTTGGAGAAAGTGCATCTTGCCAAAATATATGGGTGAGACCACACACAGCCTTTAAAATAGTTATTGTAGGCTTATTTTTAGGGATACATGTCTTGACAGTTCTTTTATTTGCATGCCAATTTCATTGCTGTGTATAGATTTTTCATTGGTTTCTGTAAAGGCAATTGCAGATTTAGGTCACTATTTGTTAAGCCTTGTGTATAATTTACACTGGAAAATACTCTTGAGTTCAGCCATAATTAACAATATAGAGAATATATTGGAAATGAATCACTAGAATACTGATCTTTTTGTTTTTATAAATTTGACAGTATTCCCATTGGAAATCTCAATTTCCCAGACAGCTTAGTAGTCAGAAATTGCTCCAATTTGAACTTAAAGATTAAATAAATTATGAAAGAATTTGAAAATATTTATATACTTTAATTATATTAATAATAAAAAATTTGTGGTTTATGTTATTCAGAAGTACATATTTTTATAATGGTATAATAAAGCATTGTTCAAAATATAAGTTTTACACTTTAGTAAAAGCTTGAAAATTTTGAAACAAATTGCCAAAGAAGTCAGTTTCTTAGTGCATGGGCATAATATGCAAGCCATTCAGTCTTTTTATGGGATGATTAAAGCTTTATTTAACTTAGTGAACTATAAAAATTGACTACATTTTTTTTTAAAAGTATGTTTTGTCTTCTAAAACTGGCTTTTTCAGTGACCAGTAAAGAGCACGCTTTAGACTTTTAGAAAATATTGTTTCTTTTTATAAGATATAGTATTTGGATAGTTATTCATGATTCTTATTAAGTTATTAGTGATAACAGTATTAAAGCTTAATTTCATAAGTCCTGGCATGTCCTAGTCACAAGACTTTTCACTTGATGATCAATGAATGTTGGCTAGGTATATATTTATAAAAAATGAAATCAGCTATGATAAGATTGCAATTTCATTGTAGATATTTTCATAGTGAAAACAGAATCTACTGAGATAATTGGAAATTCAATTTACTCCCCACCATTATCCCAGTACCTTTCCATTGCTGAATGGTTCTGGCAGGAAAGTACTGGGGAAATTGTGTTCCTACAGCTTTTCCAGAGAACAAGTTTTTGGAAAGAAGAGAGAAGATAGTATACACAAAAAGACTGTTTAAAGAAAAATTTGGCCCTTGTCTCTCAGAAATTGGTCATGTATGTGAACCTTGACTGGATGCTAGATTTTTTAAAAAGCTTCGTAAGTCATTTTTAGGATATTTGAGGAAACCTGAATATGGACTTGATATTGATGATACTATGGAATATTTATTAAGTGTGATAATGCTGTTGCACATATAAAGGAAAATATCCTTACTCTTAAAAGAGGTGCATGATGAGTTATTTTCATGAAGTCAGTACTAAAATTCATACATAAGACAGATGTGGCAAAATGTTAACTATTGGTGAGTCCAGGTGAAGGGACTTTTTTTTTTTTTTTTTACTATTTATTTTAGGCATTCTGCTATTTTTCATCTTAAACAATAACTTCTTTTTTTAACATCTTTATTGGAGTATAATTACTTAACAATGGTGTGTTAGTTTCTGCTTTATAACAAAGTGAATCAGCTATACATATAGATATAACAATAACTTCTTAAAGATGAAACATGTTTTGGAAAAGGTGTATGGGGATTTGATTTCAAAATGAAATCAGGTAGATGGGGAAAATTCCTTTATTTTTATAAATAGTAAGTTTTTTTTTTTTGTAAAGAAGTGAATATGGATAGCCTGGGCTATACATAGCAATTTTAGGTTTTAGTTTATAGTTTTATTTTTTACATAGAAATTCCATTCACATTAAAAGAACTAACTTTCACAAATTTATACGTGGCAAATATAGATTGAAAATGGTAAAATATTTTTGAAAATAGCAATATAAAAATTTTTACCTTTTTATTATAGTAACTCAGGTCTAGACCAATAAGCTAGAGGTTTTTAGACGATCAAAATAAGCCTCTGTTATTATATGTCCTTGTTTATTAATTGGATGCTTCTAAGATATGTAAAAATGCCTTTAAAAGTTCATTCACATTAAATAAATACTATGAATTGTACCACCGCTACTAAATTGTTTATAATATTAAATTATACTCTTTGAAGAAGTATTTTAATGAGCAGAAGCCTATATTTCTGTATTTAAATTATTCTGAATTTGTGTGTTTTTAGTTAACACCCTACCAGAGATGTTTACATTTTTTCTGTAGAGGGCTAGATAGTAAAGATTTTTGGCTTTGTGTGCTGTAAGGTCCCTGTTTACTACTCAACTCTGCCATTGTAGTCTGAAAGAGAGACAGTAAGTAAATTAGACAATAGGTGAATGAATGGGCATGGCTGTGTTTCAGTAAAACCATATATGCATGAACGGGCAGCTGGTGTGCCATAGTCTGCCCACTCCTGCTACCTCTGTACTTTTATATATAGAACTTGTGGCCTAGTGGATAGCCTCTTTTATAGAAGAGGCAAGAACAGTTTGAAATAATGATCAAACTTTTAATTTACTTATTATAATGAAAATCTTTTCTTAAAGTATTTTAAAAATCCGGGTTTTTTTTTTGTTTTGTTTTAATTGATTGTTATGTGAAAGATCATATCTGTGGGGCTTTATAACTGTCTTTTGAATTGAGTAGTGTAATTTCATCTTGATCATATAATTATATTGTGAATAGTTTTATAAGGCACCCTAAAATTCTTTTAGGAATAGGGTTGGAATCCAAATAAGTAATCTTGATTTTAATGTATCCCCAAATTATCATAAATCTCAGTATTTATATTAGTCGTTCATTATTACTAGTAAGAAGGATGGTAAGATTCCTATGCCTTTTATCCACAGAAATGTTTTCTTTTCAGAATTCACAGGATTTAATGCCCAAGCCTAAAATATTTAACAGAAATCTTATCAGAGATTATAAGCTATTGTCTCTCTTTTTCATTTATATTTGAATTTAAATCTGAGTAGATAAAGGAATGAATTATTTTTGGTATTAATCTCTAAAACATTCATTGCACCCATCACTGTACATATTATCCAAAGTAAACCAGCTTTCTGAGGATTCACCTACGTTAGCTCGACTGACTATTGTTTATTGGGTGAAGATGATGATTACAACAACTGAGCAGGAAAAGAACACGTTTTTTTCAATTGGTAAAGAGCAAATGAACCCATATTTTGATCTGAATTTGAGACCTTTAGTGTATCATTACTACTATATAAATCTCATAAAATTTCATCACAAAGTCTTCCTCCCTTCTTTCTCTCCTGCAAGCTGCGGTCGTTGCCTGCTTGCCCTCATTTATGATAAAGTTCTAACATGATTGTTTTTACGCCACACCCCTTTCCCCAATATTTAATTATAAAACAGACACATAAATCATTGCAAGTAATGAGAATAGCCTGTCTGGGGACTAAACACACAAAAGTACTAATAAACCAAACCTCAAAAAGCATCCTCCAAGGTCATTTAATGTGGATTCAGACTACCCTATCTACCTTAATAGATTTTTTTAAAAGGTAGCACTGTGCTGAAAGCAGTTTAACAAACAGGAAGAACATTTTATTAAACATACTTTGTTTAAAAAAGTTAAGGAAATATTTAATATGTAAGCAAGATTTTTATAAATTAATTCAAAAGAGTTTTGGCATTTAAAGTTTTAATGTTCATTTATTAGGAAGATGAACCTTTGAGGAATAAAACCTGGCCTAAAAGTTAATGGTTAAATACAGATTTATTATGTTTTGCCTTCTGTTTGTACAATTTTAAATTTCCAGGGTTCTTGTCCTTTTAGCTATCAGTTCAGTTTTTAAAAAATTAAGAATCCTAAAGTTTGCATATTTCTGGAAGAGCTTATGGATTATTCCATATAATTGATACATATGACAGCACTGCTCTTTAGTTATTTACTGTCTGAAATCGTTATAAAGCTTAATACTGGAAGTGTCAAAAAGAACCATTTAAAAACTTAACAGGTTTTATTTTTTAGAGCCATTTTAATTTTACAGAAATTTGAGTGGGAAGTACTGGCTTCTATATACTTCCCCCAGCCCTCAGTTTCCCCTACTATTAACATCTTCCATTGGGGCCTGTGTTTGCTACAATTGATGAACCAATATTGGTATGTTATCTCCTGAAGTCAGTAGTTTATATTAGGCATCATTCTTTGTTGTGCAGTTCTGTAGGCTTGATCAAATGCATAATGTTATATACCCATTATTATAGTATCATACAGAATATTTTTTTCTAGAAATCGCCATAAAATTTTGGTTAAATACGCATAACAAAATTCAGCGTCTTAACCATTTTAGCAACTGGTGTTTTTACTCCGTCTGTAGTACTGTCTGTTTCAGAATGTCATATAGTTGGAATCATACAAAACGTAGGCTTTTCAGACTGAATTCTTTCACTCAGCAGTGTTCATTTAAGGTTCTTTTGTGTCTTTTTTGTGGCTTAAAAGCTGATTTCTTTTTACTGCTGAAAAATATCTCATTATATGGATGTACCACAGTTCGTTTATCCATTCACCTATTGAAGGAAATCTTGGTTGCTTCCAGTTTCTGGCAGTTATGAATAAAGCTGCTATAAATATAAGTGCTGGTTTTTGTGTGGACATGTTTTCAACTCACTTGGGTAAATATCGGGTTTTCAACTCATTTGGGTAAATATCAGTACTTAGGAGTGCAATTTCTAGATTGTTTGTTAAGACCGTGTTTAACTTTGTAAGAAACTGCCAAACTGTCGTCCAAAGTAGCTTTTACCGTTTTGTATTCAGAGCAGTAAATAGTGAGAGCTCCCATTGCTCCACCCTTGTCAGCTTTTGCTGTTCTCAGTGTTTTGGATTTTAGCTATTCTGATAGGTGTGTAATAGTATCTCATCATTGTTTTAATTTGTATATTCCTTAATGGCAAATGGTGTTGAGCAACTTTTCATATGCTTATTTGCCATCTGTATATCTTAGGGAGGTATCTGTTCAGATCTATCCCCCGTTTTAAATTAAAATTTTTTAAATTGAGTTTTAAGAGTTCTTTGTACATACCACATTTGGTTTGTACATTCCAAATGTGAATGTGACACTTGAATTATTTCCACCTTTTGGTTATTGTGAATAATGCTGTAATTGAACATTGATGTTTAAGTATCTGTTCAAGTTCCTGTATTCAGTTCTTTTGAGTGTATACCTAGGAGTGGAATTGCTGGGTCATATAGTACTTCTGTGTTTAGCTTTTTGAGGAGCTGCCAAATGAGATGTGTGTTTTGCAAATATTTTCTCCCAATCTGTGGCTTGTCTTTTCATTCTCTTTACGGTATCTTTCGCACAGTGGAAGTTTTTCATTTTAATGAAGTCTAGCTTACAGTTTTTTCTCTCATGAATCATACTTTTGGTGTTTGTATCTAAAAAGTCTTTCCAAATTCAAGTCATCTAGATTTTCTCCTATCTTCTCTTCTAGAAATTTCATAGTTTTGAATTTTACATTTGGTTTGTGGACTATTTTGAGTTAATCTTTGTGAAAGATGTAGGGTCAGTGTCTAGATTCATTTCTTTTACATTTGGATGTTTAGTTATTCCAGCACCATTTGGTGAAAAGAGTATCTGTTGGATTGCCCTGCTCATTTGCGTGCATCTGTTTCTGGGCTCTCTGTTCTGTTCCATTGATTTAGATGTCTCTTCTTTTGCCAATACTGTGCTGTCTTGATTACTGTAGCTTTATTATGGTGCAGTGACATATCAGTTTGTTGATATTCACAAAGTAACTTGCTGGAATTTTCTTTGGGATTGCATTGAATCTATAGATCCAGTTGGAAAAAACTGATATCTTAACAATTTTGAGTGGGAAAGCTGTGTCAGTGAACACAGACTGTCTTTCCATTTTATTTCAGTCTTCACTGATCTCTTTAATTAGAGTTTTGTAGTTTACCTCATATAGATCTACATAGTTTATTAGATTAATATTATATATAAGTATTCATTTTTTTAATGTCAAGGTAAATGGTACATATTTTTAAAATTTCAAATTCCAATTACTGATTCCTGGTATGCAGGCAAGTAATTGGCTTTCATACATTTACCTTATATTCTACAACCTTGCTATTATTAATTGTCTATTGTTTCTAGGAGTTTTTTATTGATTCTTTGTAATTTTATACATAGACAGTCACGTCACCTGTGAACAAAGATAGTTTTATTTCTTCATTTCCAATCTTTATACCTTTTATGTCCTTTCCTTAGCTTATTGCGTTAGCTAGAACTTCTAGTATGATGTTGAATAGTAGTGGTGGTGAAAAGGGAATATCCTTGCCTTGTTACTGATCTTAGAGAGGAAAGCATCTAGTTTCTCACCATCAAGTATGACATGTAGGGTTTTCGCATATGTTCGTTATCAAGTTGAAGAATTTTAATTTGCTGAGAATTTTTTATTATGAAGGGGTGTTGGATCTTGTCAAATTTTGTCTATTGATAGGAACATACGGTCTTTCTTTTTTAGCCTCTTGGTATGATGGATTAGATCAGTTGATTCTCAAATAAATCCCACTTGGTTGTGGTGAACACTTCTTTGTATACAATATTGAATTTTATTTGCTAATATTTTGTGGAGGATCTTTTTGCATTTGTGTTCATGGAAGATATTGTTCTGTATCTTTCCTTACTTACAGTGTCTTTGTCTGGTAATAGAGGAATGGTAACCTTATAGAATGAGTTAGGAAGTGTTCCCTCTGGATCAGATTGTAGAGAATTGAAGATAATTGCTTCCTTACATTTGCTAGGATTCACCAACGAAGCCATCTGGGCCTGGCGCTTTCTGTTTTAGAAGATTATTATCTATTGACTCAATTTTTAAAATAGATATAGGCCTATTCAGATGATTTATTTGTCATTGTGTGAGTATTGGTAGCCTGTGTCTTTCAAGCAATTGGTCCATTTTATCTGAGTTATCAAATTTGTGAGCATAGAGTTGTTAACAGTATTCCTTTATTATCTTTTAAATGTCCATGGGATAAGTAGTAATGTTCCCTCTTTCTCATATTAGTAATTTGTGTCTTTTTTTCTTAAACTGGCTAGAGGTTTATAAGTTTCATTGTTTTTTCAGAGAATCAGCTTTTGGTTTCATCAGTTTTCTCTATAGATTTTGTTTTCAATATCTTTAATTTCAGCTCTAGATTTTATTATTTCTTTTGCCTACCTTGGTTTTAATTTGTCTTTTTTCCGTTTTCCTAAGGTGGAAGCTTAAATTACTGGTTTTAGATCTTTTCTAATATTAATATATGCATATAATGCTGTAAATCTCTCTCTAAGCACTTCTTTTTCTGAATCCACAAGTTTTGGTGTGTTGTATTTTACTTTTCATTTAGTTGGAAATATTTTGAAATATTTTCAAACTTACCTTGAGACTCTTTCTTTGACCCATGTGTTTATTGATACAGTTGGTTTAATATCCACATATTTGTAACTCTTGTCTATCACTGATCTTGTTCTTTGTTTCTCTCTCTCTCTTTCTCTTCTTGGCTTCCACTCTTTTTATGCCTTTCCTGGTTGGTGTTAATTGAGCATTTTATATTGTTCCATTTTCTTTCCTCTCAATATATCAATTATACTTCCTTTTCTTTAAAAAGGTATTTTGTGGTTGTTCTGCAGTTTGAAATATATGCTTAAAACTATTCTGGGTCCACCGTGAAATAACGCTATATGGCTTCATGGGTAGTGCAAGTACCTTTTTTTTAAAAATAAATAAATTTATTTATCTATCTATGTATCTATCTCTCTGTTTTTGGCTGTGTTGGGTTTTCATTGCTGCGCACGGGGTTTCTCTAGTTGTGGCGAGCAGGGGCTACTCTTTGTTGTTGTGAGTGGGCTTCTCATTGTGGTGGCTTCTCTTGTTGTGGAGCACGAGCTGTAGGCGTGCGGGCTTCAGTAGTTGTGGCATGCGGACTCTAGAGCTCAGGTTCAGTAGTTATGGCGCGCGGGCTTAGTTGCTCCATGGCATGTGGGATCTTCTTGGACCAGGGCTCAAACCCGTGTCCCCTGCATTGACAGGCAGATTCTTAACCACTGTGCCACCAGGGAAATCCAGTGCAAGTACCTTATAAAAGAGTATTCCCTCCTTTATAGCATTGTTGTCATTCATTTCCCTTCTCTATAAGCTATAATCATGGAATACATTGTTGCTATTATTATTTTGAGCAAACTAATATTTGTTAGATCAATTAAGTATAAATAAAATTTTAAAAAGTTTTATTTTACCTTTTTTATTCCTGTATAATGCTGTTTCTTTCTCTGTATAGATCTATGTTTCTGACTTAATCATTTTCTTTCTCTTTGAAGGATGTCTTTTAGCATTTCTTGCAAGGCAGGTTTGCTGGTAACGAACTCCCTTAAGTTTTTCTTTGTGTGTGTGAGAAAGTCTTTATTTCTTTTTCAGTTTTGAAGAATAATTTTGATGGACACAGAATTCTAAGTTGGTGGCTTCTTTCTTTCAGCATTTTAACTAAATATTTCATTCATCTCTCTTCTTACTTGCATAGTTTCTGAAGAGAAGTCCAATATAATTATTATCCAGTATTATCCTTGACCTCTTTAGGTAAGGTCACCCCCCCGCCCCTCTCCCCCAAACCCCTGTGAAATGGCTGCTTTCACCAGAATTTGCCATCGTTAGGCTTTGTTGCAAATCATGTTTATATACCAATTTAGAAAAATGGCAAAAGGTTGCATAATATAAAGAACAGAAAGCACTCATAATTCTTTTTCTTAGAGATAAAACTTTTAAATCAGTGTTTTTTCTTTTTGTATATATTTGAGACATCTATATTTATACATATATATGTGACTTTTTAAACTTAATTTTTAAGTTAACATTATGGTATGTTTTCTAAATATATTAAGAATCTCTATAATACCATTTTAGTTACTAAATAGTATTCCTCCTTGTGGGTATTATAGCATTTTCACATGGTTGAACTTTTAGTTCTCTGTTTTTCTCTAATGTGCATGTGTGTATTTAAAACCTGTTTTTGTTTTTGGGATCTTCAATTATTTTAAGATTTCTTTTGTTTCAGAGGCTGCTTGTTTTAGAGCCTGTTACTGCTTTTGTTTTTAAATAGTCATCATGTAATTCTATTGAATAAAAAACATTTTTACTTATTTTGATGCTTTTTAAACTTTCAACTTCTGTGGCTTTATGGCTTTGTGCCAGGGATAATCAAAAGCCACAAGATTAAAATGACCCATATTTTTGAAGCATCAATTTTAATTTCTGGTAAGTAATTTTTAAACTATAATTATAAACATGGATGTATAGTGAGATCAAGGTAAAGTTAACAGGAAATTTAAATATAAAACTGGAGATTTCAAAAACTTTTGATAAATTCTAGTATTTTGGTGGAGAGTTTTGAGAAATAAATTGGTTTAATTTGCAACATGTGATATTTTCAAATTTTATCACTTAGTTCATGAAATAATGATTATGTTGCTCATCATCAGTCATTTACTTTTCTCATCTGAGCAGACCTGATAGCTGTGTATGTCTTACAATGTATTGTTATGGACTTGAGTTATTTGTCATTAAGAATTAGGTAACACTTTAATAAATATTCTTTACATTTGTTAGACATATCTTGTAAGATTTGTTCCTGGTTTTTGTAAATGATTGTTTTGATATGTTACAGGTAGATCAAGACACAGATGTGTGGGAATTAACTGTGAAACATCTTTAATTCTCTTCTTCAGTCCCTTCTTTTTCCTTCATTTAAGCAATTAAATTAAAATTAAATGAAAAAGAATATTATCAGTAGTTTTTCCTGTTATGAAGTTTATACCTGTATTTTGTTGAAATGTAGAAAACAAAATTTCTTAATGACACCATCATTCTTCCAGTCACTGGATTTTTTGTTCTTTGACTCCTTTATTTTAGTTGATTCTTATCACTTGTTTCCCTATAGCCTTTCTTTCCCTCTGTTTTTCCAACTTGGTTTGTACTCTAAACTTCCTGACCCTTGCCTTATGAATTATGACCTCATTTCTCTGTCTCGAAATTTATCCACTCTAGTACTTTTTTGTTTTTACTTTTGTTACTACATACCTCTTATATACGTATGTATAGTTAGGTAGGTTAAATGCTTGTTCTAGGTCACGGTGCTAAACGTCATTTTCCAAACTTGTTTCTTGCTGTCTTCGCTTCTCTTTATTCCTGTGTCTGTAATGGCTTGCTTGTCTCCACTTCCTGAAGTCCTGGTCATCCTCCAAGTTATCACAAGCCCTGCCTTTCCTTAAAACTTTTTAGTGAACTTCAGAGTGAGAACAACATGGGGTTCTAGAAAGAAAACAGCTCTGGAGTTTGTCAAAACTGTGTTCCATCCCGGGCTCTGCAAATGATCGACTCTGTGATTCAACCTCTGGAATTTTCTGCTTCTTCATCTCTAAAGTGGGCATAATCATTTTATGAATATTATGAAAATTAGATAATGTTTGTAAAGTGCCTAATACGAGGAGCTGATAAGCAAATTGTGTTGAATCATTCATTCAGTACATATGGGATGTCTACTCTGTGCTGGGTTTTCTCTAGGTGATGAGCTGCACAGGGAAGTAGATGTTGAAGTTTTAAAATTTTACATACCATTAGTAATTTAGAGGAGGGGAATTATGAAGGTGAGAGAAAGTAAGATTGTCTTTTATGTTTTCAGTAGCAAAAGCAAAAGTCCCTATGCTTGAATGTCAGAAAGACCTACTCCTACTGCAGCTTAAGAGACTATGTACAGAATGTTTATCAACATATCTTTAGGTGTTTTGGAACCAGGGCAGCTTTAGGATGGTGTGATTTGGGGTAAACCTCAACCTCGGTGTTTTCATCTATAAGATAGGGTTAAGAGTGTACTCCCCCATCCTTGGACTTCTGTAAGGATGTGATTAGATAATGTATGTAAACAAATGAGCACAGTGCTACAGTGCTGTTGTAAGTCCTCACAGTAACACTATGAGAGATGAGGAAATGGAAGTACATGAATTCTAAGTGACTTATCCACAGTCTTGCAGTTAATAGTAATGGCAGCAAAAGCAGCTGCCATTGCCACCTACCTCTCTCACTGCCTTCTGTGAGTTTGTAGTTTCTGGTCTCACCAAAGTTTTGTCCATGTTGTTTTTAATGCAGATCTGTGTTACACAGGGGAATAGGCGAGGGGAGAGAATCACAGTGGCTTTTCCTTGGCAGTTATGGTTGATAGGAAGTTGCATATCAATGATATTTGCTGATGGTCAAGAGTCTAGAGAGTCTGGAGAAATGCTGTATGTCCAGAATTACTGTTAGATTGCTGAAAGGTCATAGGATTGATAATCTCATTGTGGTTCAGATTAACTTCTAAGAGAACTCTTTGTTCTACTTGGTGATACCATTGATATAAGAGGAAAGCTGTGTTATCTTTGAATTTTGAAGGGTATAATTTAAATTTTTCTTCTATCACTTAATAACTGTGACTTTGGAGGAACCACATAACCTCTGAAATGCTACCCTAAATCATTAAAACTGATGATAACGCATCTTGAAAGATTATTGTAAGGCTAAAATGAGATAAAGTTTAACTCCCTCTGACATAATGCTTAGCTCATAGTAGATGTGGCATTTATGAGTTATCTCATTCCTTTGTCAGCTGTGAAGATTCTTTTAATCTCCGTTTTGCAAATGAGGAAGCAGAAGCTCAGAGAAAGGTTGTGTGAATTGACCAAGGTCACACAGCCAATAGGTAGTGGATCTAAGATTGGAACCCAGATCTGTCTGCCCCCATTGCTAACTAGAATTCTGTATAGAAGAGTTATGTTTTAGGTGGGGTTTAGACCGGAAAATGTTTGTGAGATCTCTGTTAGATTTTATTTTCTCAAGGCCAGCCTTCTCAGTTTCTCTCTTTTGCTTGCAGTGTAGTGGTTGAGGGAGACTTCTTGGGGAAACTTGGCTTTCCCATTTATTTGCTGTGTGACTGGATGCGAGGTACTTCACTTCCCTGACCCTCTGGTTCCTCATTTGTCAACTGGGAGTAGCAAGGTATCTCTCTCAATGGGATTTTGTGATGTCATACTGTGGAATGCTTCAGTATATAGAATAAACCCTCAGTTGGCATTAGAGTCAATAGTGTGGAAAGAGTTTGGAATTGGATAGACCTGGAATCTGGTATAACTCTTCACACTTTTTAGCTTTGAGTGAGTTAATTGTTTGGAAACTTAATTTTTTTCTTATCTTTAGAAAGAGATTATAATAAGACCTACCGTACAGGATTTTTGTTGATGTTTAAAGGATAACATATTAAAAACAGTGCCCAGAAGAGTATATACAAAATAAATGTTAGCTTTTTCTCCCATTCTGCTCCCCACTCCTGCCATTTTTTGAAATCTTCAGCGTCCTGGTCCTTCTCCAGAAGGGATTCATTTGGTCCTAGGACAGTGCAGTTCAGAACTGACTGCAGCGCTGCAGGTGTAGTGCAGCCTGTGCCTGGCAGACAGTCTCAGTCTCAGGTCTTCTGGGATAATTATAGGCCACATTAGCTTAGTAGTTGTCTTCCTTTTTGTCTCCAAGTGAAAGCAAGAGACCTTTTTACTTGGCAAATAATTTTAAAATTTAGACTGAATTTGTCCAAAGAAAGATAATTGTAATATTTAAATAAGAAGTTGTTACTGTTAAAAGAATATTCATACTTCAGTCTTCTCTGTACTGGTGTTAACAGCTATTACGATTTTTCTTTAAAGTCTTTCAGCAAGCATATTTAGTAATTATCTCACCCTTAGCTGTCAGACTCACCACACATGACATAATGCAGGTATTACTGATGGATATTTTCTTATAGTTACCTCTTTTTTAGGAACTGAGGATAAGAAAGGTAATTATGCATAAATATTTTCTAAAAAGTCTATATATTAGTCTATCAGTTAATGTATTATCTGACTTCTCAATAAATTATTATGATATCTTTTGAATATAATACCACTAATGATTAGATAGTATTTCACAGATTACTTTCTTAAAATTTACATGGTCATTGTGGGAGTAAAATATTACATTTGATGAGACCCTTGAGGCTCACCCCCTTTGACTAAGTGACTCAAGTCCCATTGTGTATTTAATTCCCAGAGCCAGGACCAGATCTCAGATTTTAGTTGATATTTTCATGAAAACATCATTGTTTATTTATAACCTTCCTTGTTCCAAAAAGAACTTAAAATGACTTTTAAAAGTGGGAACAGCATTGCAAGATAGAATACATTAAGAATGAGGCAAAAGGAATATAAAGTCGGAAAATAGGATGGTGTTCAGGCGTCAGGTTTGTATGTGAAATGCCTACAGAACATAAAAGTTTAACTCTTGTTAAAGTTTGAAGCAGCAATAAACCTGAGAACCTCTCACATAGGACCGGAAACTGAGCACAAATAAATATGTATAAAGTATTCATTGCAGCATTGCTTGTAAAATCAAAAACAAAAACCAATCCAAATATCAAATAGGGGAATGGATTAGTAAGTAGAAACAAATACATAGCATGGTTGTTGTTGGACAGTTTAAATGAACTAAGTCAATAGGTACTAACATGAATGGATACATTTTAAAAACAAAGGAGTGCAAAAAGTAGACTGTAGAGGGACATGTACAATAATGACATTACTGATGCAGATTTTTAAAACAACACCATACCATGTTTTATGCATAAGAATAGTATTCCAAAACATGGTGAGAAGGATACATACCAACTATAGATTAGTGGTTATTTCTGAGAAGGGAAGGAGAGGGAGTGAGGGAATATAGTATAAAATAGATAATCAGTTATATCAAACAATGTATTTAAAAAAACTGGTGGTGACTTCTTAGTATATTCTCAGTAATGTTCTATCTTTAAAGTAATTCATAATTTAAAAAATGTTAGCATGAGAAGTTTTAACAAAAAGCAGGTAGCAGTGTATCATTAGAATTTAATAACATGTTCTTATTTTTACAGTTGTCTTTATAGTAAATGATTCTGGATTTTTATTTATGGTAGTGAGTAAAAAGATTCCCGTTAAAATTGAAGTAAAAAAAAAGGGTTGATATTTGAAGAAATTATTAAGTAAATAAGAATGTAATAGTATGTTGGTATGCAGAATTGTTGAAGATGGAATATGAAAAACACATTGGGAAACACCAAGTTTTAAGATTCAGTTTCTTACAAGGTTAAAAGAAGTATGTTACTCATTTTTTCCTGATGCTGAGACTAGAAATTTTCCTATGGCTCCTATAGGGAGGACAGTATATAATTTAATGTGTGTGACTTGTATCATAAATGCAGGACGCACTCGTAGGTTCGCGTCTCCTACAGTGCCTTGCTATTGACTGACATTATCATTCCAAAGTGCGGTTAAGTGGAGGAGAGGAATGTTAGGTGGGAAGATGGGTTGATGGACAGCGAATGGGCAAAAAGTTGTGTTCTTTCCAATGATTTGTCCTTATCAAGGGATAGGTTTTAAGAGTATCTTAAAGTAGCCCATAGCTCGATTATTGCAAGGAATAGTTGGATTTATAAATAGTACTCAGAGAATATTGAATGTAGACTTTAATATGTTATGCCAAATATGCATGCTGCTGTACCTCTGTTACATGTAAAATTTACATGTAAAGTACAAATACGTTTTAAAACATTACTGGATGCGTAGTAGCTTTTGTCATCTGTATTCTTCATAAGTGTGACATAGCTATTATGTTTGAACATGTGACTTTTTTAACGTTAAAAAAGCAATATGCTGACTTAAAATGGTTGGAAATCGCTATTGTTGAATTGCCAAACTGCATATGCTTAAGTCTCTTTTTAAATATTGTTACTTTCAGTTCTCAGTGATGATTCTTGAAAGGTACATAGATTGCAGCCCTTCTTGGTTGCTGATTAAGTAGTGACTTATGCCTCGAGGTTAAGGTGGAACAGATTTGACATCATATTGCGAAAGTTGAGGAGCTGAAGGTAGATGTGCCAGATAAGGGAGGTGAGCTCAGGAATCGCCTGATGGCAGCACTGGGGTTTTCTTTAGAAAATAGTATTAGGTAAATTTTAGTAGGAAGTGAGTACTTGAGGCCCCACAATTTTGTATAATAAAAGTGTGACCATAGTAATGTTAACTTGGAAACGTTTTAAGGCAGATGGAACAATTAGCCTTTCTCAGCCATAAAAAGATAAAATTACAGGAAAGCAGTGTGCAACATATCTAACTCTGAATAATGTATTATTTTAGTATACAAAATTAATGCTTAATATTTTTAAAAAGTTACAAGATACACAAGTAATAACTAAGTGTGGTGGTTGCCACAAGTAATAGGGTAAATCAGTTAAAGTTGGGAAGATGCAGTTTAGTTTTGGAAATAAGAAAAATTTGATTTAAATTTATTAATGTTCATACACATTTAAAAATTGTGGTAACAGACATCTATATGTATATACATAAATTTTGCCATTTTTACCATTTAAAAATGTACCGTACAGTGGTCTTAAGTATATGGAATGGTTATCTAACCATCACGACCATCTATCTCCAGAACTTTTTCATCTTCTCAAATTGAAACGCAGTACCCATTAAACAGTAACTTCTCATTCTTCCCTTCCCCAGCCCTGGCAACCACCATTCTGTTTTCTCTCTCTATGGATTTGAGTGTTCTAGATACTTTATATAAGTAAAATCATACAATATTTGCCCTTTTGTGACTGGCTTATTTCCCTTAGCATAATGTCTTCAAGATTCATTCATGTTGTAGTGTGTTTCAGAATTTCTCTTTTTTTTTTTTAAAGCTGAATTCTGTTGTATGTATATACTACATTTTGTTTATCTATTCATCCTTTCTGTGAATTAGGATAGGTGTCCTTTCTGGGCAAATCAGTTAGAGTTCCATTCTGGGCTAAAAACCCTTGACGATACAGACTGGTGAGAAGATGACACCTTCGGATTAAAAAGCAAAAAACAACCACCACTCCCTTCTGGTGTATTTTGCCTTGCACCAGGGTGCACCCCTGGATGGTTCAGCTTGTACCTACTCACTCAGCCAGGTGCTTTTGTGCAGGGTATAAATCCTCTAACCATGCTTGATAGTTCTGCTCGTTTATGTATTTCATATCTTTAAAACCATGTGCCTTAACCTTTACTACTACATTTTTTTTCATTCCTTGTACTGGTTAAGTATATATAGTACGTGTGCTTAGTGCTGGAGATATAGAATGGATAAAAGACATTAGAGTGTATTAGGTGGTAAATGGATGAGCAAAACAACGTTATAAGGATGGCAGAGGAGGGGTACATAACTTAGCCTCAGGGGATAACAGTTGGGCTGGATGTGATACTTAAACTGAATTTTTTTTTTTTAACATTTTTATTGGAGTATAATTGCTTTACAATGGTGTGTTAGTTTCTGCTTTATAACAAAGTAAATCAGTTATACATATACATATGTCCCCATATCTCTTCCCTCTTGCATCTCCCTCCCTCCCACCCTCCCTATCCCACCCCTCTAGGTGGTCACAAAGCACCGAGCTGATCTCCCTGTGCTATGCGGCTGCTTCCCACTAGCTATCTATTTTACGTTTGGTAGTGTATATATGTCCATGCCACTCTCTCACTCTGTCACAGCTTACCCTTCCCCCTCCCCATATCCTCAAGTCCTTTCTCTAGTAGGTCTGTGTCTTTGTTCCCATCTTACCCCTAGGTTCTTCATGACATTTTTTTTCTTAGATTCCATATATATGTGTTAGCATACGGTATTTGTCTTTCTCTTTCTGACTTACTTCACTCTGTATGACAGACTCTAGGTCCATCCACCTCACTACAAATAACTCAATTTCGTTTCTTTTTATGGCTGAGTAATATTCCATTGTATATATGTGCCACATCTTCTTTATCCATTCATCCGATAAACTGAATTTTAAGAGTAATTATAGCTACCACTTGAAGTGTGTCTTGCATGGCTTATACTCGTTAAGGCTTATATATACATTAACTCATTTACATCTCAACCTTATATGATAGCTACCATTATTGTCAAGGTTTACGTATAAAGAAGCTGTGACACAGAGAGATAAGGACTTTGCCAAGATGATACAAGATTTAGTTCAATTTGGAATAAGGATTCAATTTCAGGTAGTTGGCCCCAAAATCTGTGCCCTTAAACATTTTGCTGCAGTGTATCTCTGGACTCGTGGAGTCCCAGGGTTGGGATAAGAGAGAGGGTTGTGACACAAGTGGTGGTCATTGTGGGGTCTTTAAGGGAGATAAGTTTGGGAATTCCAAAGAGATGGACTATCTAGATGGAACATCATGTGTAATGTCATAGAGGCTTGAGAGAGCACAACCATTCTGAGGGAACTGCAGGTTCTGTGCTTGGCCCTTGGCTGATATTTGTGAAGGGTTGGTGGGCAATGAGACTGGGAAGTAGATGGATTTAGATAATGAAGGACTTTATATACCATTATCCTGAAATCCTCCACTGCTTTGAGGATGTCAGTCTGTATGTTAGTTCCCTTGGTCTATGTTTAAGTCAGAATTTATCCCCACGTCTACCTTCATTTATCAGTACATCTCTCTAAGTGGAGGGAGCAGAGGTGGGGCAGGGCATGTCGTGGAAGATGAGATTACGACATATTAGGGGCTCCATTATGACAGGCTTTTGAATAATACAAGTGAAGAACAGGATTCCACAGAATTTTAATTAGTGATAGTTTTCTCATTGTACTTGGGACCTGGAAGTTTTAAATTTCATGAATTATTTGAATATTTTTTCCAGAAAGATCATTCAAATATTCATCTTGTTTTACTTA
Source organism: Monodon monoceros (assembly GCF_005190385.1). Taxonomy (NCBI): domain Eukaryota; kingdom Metazoa; phylum Chordata; class Mammalia; order Artiodactyla; family Monodontidae; genus Monodon; species Monodon monoceros. The sequence goes on from NW_021703780.1 coordinate 30,504,923, forward strand.
TGAAATAAGCTAGTTATCAAAAATTTATATCACAACTCCTCTGTCAGTTAAATTATTTTTATATTGCTTAAAGGTCAAAAGAAGCACTTTCTGTGTTTACTGTCTTATTCATGAATGATTTATAGTTCTCCTCAATATGTCTGCTTGTTGTCCAAGAATGCCACAGTCAAGTGTTTTTTAACTGATTGTTCTGTCATTCTTTATAATCATCTTTACTGAACAAGTCACAGACTTATCATTGTACTCTCCTCAATGTAATTCTTGCTCATAAATTATAGTGCTTTGAAGAAATCATTCAGTTCTTTTGAAATGACATTTAAAATGAAATCAACTTTTAGTTGTTAGAAAAAGTAACAGCTGTGACTTTGTAAGCTACTGTTAGTGGCTTTGGAAGCTAGTTGGTTAGCTAGTTGTCATAATGAGGTCATTTTCCAAAAGAAGATGAAGTCATTTGCCATCTTGTTTTAGTCATACTGGGCTTTTTCTTTGACCAAATATTTTCAAATTACACACTCCCACCCACTTATTTTCATAGTTACTAATACCTTCATGGAATAAGATAATGATGGAACTTTTAAAAGGCAACAGTTTATACTTAAATTAACATGGTCAGTATGTGATTTGTGTTTTATATCGAAGTTAGAAAAAGGCCTCTATAGACTTGAAATATTATTAATTTATATTTCCTAATGGAAGAGCCGGGTAGTGTGTGGTATTGTGTGCATAAATCTCAGCACACAGAATTTGAATTCTACCAAGAATTTTGTTCTCCCAAGTCCCTGTAAGTTGATGATCTAATCAGATCCATGTAATCTCTACCTGCTTGAATTCCTGTTTTTTTCTTTTTAATTAGCAATGGTAAACTTTTTAATTAATTAATTGATTAATTTTTGTTTTTTTTGTTTTTTTAACATCTTTATTGGAGTATAATTGCTTTACAATGGTGTGTTAGTTTTTGCTTTACAACAAAATGAATCAGTTATATATATACATATGTTCCTGTATCTTTTCCCTCTTGCGTCTCCCTCCTTCCCACCCTCCCTATCCCACCCCTCCATGTGGTCACAAAGCACCGAGCTGATACCCCTGTGCTATGCGGCTGCTTCCCACTAGCTATCTACCGTACGTTTGGTAGTGTATATATGTCGATGCCTCTCCCTCGCTTTGTCACAGCTTACCCTTCCCCATCCCCACATCCTCAAGTCCATTCTCTAGTAGGTCTGTGTCTTTATTCCATTCTTACCCCTAGGTTTTCATGACATTTTTTTTTCTTAAATTCCATATATATGTGTTAGCATACGGTATTTGTCTCTCTCTTTCTGACTTACTTCACTCTGTATGACAGACTCTAGGTCTATCCACCTCATTACAAATAGCTCAATTTCGTTTCTTTTTATGGCTGAGTAATATTCCATCGTATATAGGTGCCACATCTTCTTTATCCATTCATCCGATGATGGACACTTAGGTTGTTTCCATCTCTGGGCTATTGTAAATGGAGCTGCAATGAACATTTTGGTACATGACTCTTTCTGAATTATGGTTTTCTCAGGGTATATGCCCAGTAGTGGGATTGCTGGGTCATATGGTATTTCTATTTGTAGTTTTTTAAGGAACCTCCATACTGTTCTCCATAGTGGCTGTACCAATTCACATTCCCACCAGCAGTGCAAGAGTGTTCCCTTTTCTCCATACCCTCTCCAGCATTTATTGTTTCTAGATTGTTTGATGATGGCCATTCTGATTGGTGTGAGATGATATCTCATTTAGTTTTGATTTGCATTTCTCTAATGATTAATGATGTTGAGCATTCTTTCATGTGTTTGTTGGCAATCTGTATATCTTCTTTGGAGAAATGTCTATTTTGGTCTTCTGCCCATTTTTGGATTGGCTTGTTTATTTTTTTGTTATTGAGCTGCATGAGCTGCTTGTAAATTTTGGAGATTAATCCTTTATCAGTTGCTTCATTTGCAAATATTTTCTCCCATTCTGAGGGATGTCTTTTGGTCTTGTTTATGGTTTCCTTTGCTGTGCAAAAGCTTCTAAGTTTCATTAGGTCCCATTTGATTATTTTTTATTTTTTTTCCATTTCTCTAGGAGGTGGGTCAAAAAGGATCTTGCTGTGCTGTATGTCACAGAGTGTTCTGCCTATGTTTTCCTCTAAGAGTTTTATAGTGTCTGGCCTTACATTTAGGTCTTTAATCCATTTTGAGCTTATTTTTGTGTATGGTGTTAGGAAGTGTTCTAATTTCATTCTTTTACATGTACCTGTCCAGTTTTCCCAGCACCACTTATTGAAGAGGCTGTCCTTTCTCCACTGTACATTCCTGCCTCTTTTATCAAAGATAAGGTGACCATATGTGCGTGGGTTTATCTCTGGGCTTTCTGTCCTGTTCCATTGATCTGTATTTCTGTTTTTGTGCCAGTACCATACTGTCTTGATTACTGTAGCTTTGTAGTATAGTCTGAAGTCAGGGAGCCTGATTCTTCCAGCTCCATTTTTTGTTCTCAAGATTGCTTTGGCTGTTCGGCGTCTTTTGTGTTTCCATACAAATTGTGAAATTTTTTGTTCTAGTTCTGTGAAAAATGCCAGCGGTAGTTTGATAGGGATTGCATTGAATCTGTAGATTGCTTTGGGTAGTAGAGTCATTTTCACAATGTTGATTCTTCCAATCCAAGAACATGGTATATCTCTCCATCTATTTGTATCATCTTTAATTTCTTTCATCAGTGCCTTATAATTTTCTTCATACAGGTCTTTTGTCTCCTTAGGTAGGTTTATTCCTAGATATTTTATTCTTTTTGTTGCAGTGGTAAATGGGAGTGTTTTCTTGATTTCACTTTCAGATTTTTCATCATTAGTGTATATGAATGCCAGAGATTTCTGTGCATTAATTTTGTATCCTGCTACTTTACCCAATTCATTGATTAGCTCTAGTAGTTTTCTGGTAGCATCTTTAGGATTCTCTATGTATAGTATCATGTCATCTGCAAACAGTGACAGCTGTACTTCTTCTTTTCCGATTTGGATTCTTTTTATTTCCTTTTCTCTGATTGCTGTGGCTAAAACTTCCAAAACTATGTTGAATGAGAGTGGTGAGAGTGGGCAACCTTCTCTTGTTCCTGATCTTAGTGGAAATGCTTTCAGTTTTTCACCATTGAGGATGATGTTGCAGGTGGGTTTATCATATATGGCCTTTATTATGTTAAGTTCCCTCTGTGCCTACTTTCTGCAGGTTTTTTTTTTTTATCATAAATGGGTGTTGAATTTTGTCTAAAGCTTTCTCTGCATCTATTGAGATGATCATATGGTTTTTCTCCTTCCGTTTGTTAATATGGTGTATCACATTGATTTGCATATATTGAAGAATCCTTGCATTCCTGGAATAAACCCCACTTGATCATGGTGTATGATCCTTTTAATGTGCTTTTGGAATTTGTTTGCTAGTATTTTATTGAGGATTTTTGCATCTATGTTCATCAGTGATATTGACCTGTAGTTTTCTTTCTTTGTGACATTCTTGTCTGGTTTTGGTATCAGGGTGATGGTGGCCTTGTAGAATGAGTTTGGGAGTGTTCCTCCCTCTGCTATGTTTTGGAAGAGTTTGAGAAGGATAGGTGTTACCTCTTCTCTAAATGTTTGATGGAATTTGCCTGTGAAGCCATCTGGTCCTGGGATTTTGTTTGTTCGAAGACTTTTAATCACAGTTTCAATTTCAGTGCTTGTGATTGGTCTGTTCATATTTTCTATTTCTTCCTGATTCAGTCTTGGCAGGTTGTGCATTTCTGAGAATTTGTCCATTTCTTCCAGATTGTCCATTTTATTGGCATAGAGTTACTTGTAGTAATCTCTCGTGATCTTTTGTATTTCTGCAGTGTCAGTTGTTACTTCTCCTTTTTCATTTCTAATTCTATTGATTTGAGTCTTCCTTTTTTTCTTGATGAGTCTGGCTAATGGTTTATCAATTTTGTTTATCTTCTCAAAGAACCAGCTTTTAGTTTTATTGATCTTTGCTATCGTTTCCTTCATTTCTTTTTCATTTATTTCTGATCTGATCTTTATGATTTCTTTCCTTCTGCTAACTTTGGGGTTTTTTTGTTTTTCTTTATCTAATTGCTTTAGGCGCAAGATTAGGTTGTTTATTCGAGATGTTTCCTGTTTCTTAAGGTAGGATTGTATTGCCATAAACTTCCCTCTTAGAACTGCTTTTGCTGCATCCCATAGGTTTTGGGTCGTTGTGTCTCCATTGTCACTTGTTTCTAGGTATTTTTTGATTTCCTCTTTGATTTCTTCAGTGATCACTTCGTTATTAAGTAGTGTATTGTTTAGCCTCCATGTGTTTGTATTTTTTACAGATCTTTTCCTGTAATTGATATCTAGTCTCATAGCATTGTGGTCGGAAAAGATACTTGATACAATTTCAATTTTCTTAAATTTACCAAGGCTTGATTTGTGACCCAAGATACGATCTATCCTGGAGAATGTTCCATGAGCACTTGAGAAAAATGTGTATTCTGTTGTTTTTGGATGGAATGTCCTATAAATATCAATTAAGTGCATCTTGTTTAATGTATCATTTAAAGCTTGTGTTTCCTATTTTCATTTTGGATGATCTGTCCATTGGTGAGAGTGGGGTGTTAAAGTCCCCTACTATGAATGTGTTACTGTTGATATCCCCTTTTATGGCTGTTAGTATCTGCCTTATATATTGAGGTGCTCCTATGTTGGGTGCATAAATATTTATAATTGTTATATCTTCTTCTTGGATCGATCCCTTGATCATTATGTAGTGTCTTTGTCTCTTGTAATAGTCTTTATTTTAAAGTCTATTTTGTCTGATGTGAGAATTGCTACTCCAACTTTCTTTTGGTTTCCATTTGCATGGAATATCTTTTTCCATCCCCTTACTCTCAGTCTGTATGTGTCTCTAGGTCTGAAGTGGGTCTCTTGTAGACAGCATATATATGTGTTTTGTTTTTGTATCCATTCAGCCAATCTGTGTCTTTTGGTGGGAGCATTTAGTCCATTTACATTTAAGGTAATTATCGATATGTATGTTCCTATTCCCATTTTCTTAATTGTTTTCGGTTAGTTATTGTAGGTCTTTTCCTTCTTTTGTGTTTCTTGCCTAGAGAAGTTCCTTTAGCATTTGTTGTAAAGCTGGTTTGGTGGTGCTGAACTCTCTCAGCTTTTGCTTGTCTTTAAAGGTTTTAATTTCTCCATGAAATCTGAATGAGATCCTTGCTGGGTAGAGTAATCTTGGTTGTAGGTTTTTCTCCTTCATCACTTTAAATATGTCCTGCCAGTCCCTTCTGGCTTGCAGAGTTTCTACTGAAAGATCAGTTGTTAACCTTATGGGGATTCCCTTGTGTGTTATTTGTTGTTTTTCCCTTGCTGCTTTTAATATGTTTTCTGTATTTAATTTTTGACAGTTTGATTAATATGTGTCTTGGCGTGTTTCTCCTTGGATTTATCCTGTATGGGACTCTGTGCTTCCTGGACTTGATTAACTATTTCCTTTCCCATATTAGGGAAGTTTTCAACTATAATGTCTTCAAATATTTTCTCAGTCCCTTTCTTTTTCCCTTCTTCTGGGACCCCTATAATTCTAATGTTGGTGTGTTTAATGTTGTCCCAGAGGTCTCTTAGACTGTCCTCAGTTCTTTTCGTTCTTTTTTCTTTATTCTGCGCTGCAGTAGTTATTTCCACTATTTTATCTTCCAGGTCATTTATCCGTTCTTCTGCCTCAGTTATTCTGCTATTGATCCCTTCTAGAGTATTTTTAATTTCATTTATTGTGTTGTTCATTGTTGCTTGTTTCCTCTTTAGTTCTTCTAGGTCCTTGTTAAATGTTTCTTGAATTTCCTTTATTCTGTTTCCAAGATTTTGGATCATCTTTACTATCATTCTGAATTCTTTTTCAGGTAGACTGCCTATTTCCTCTTCATTTGTTAGGTCTGGTGGGTTTTTATCTTGCTCCTTCATCTGCTGTGTATTTTTCCGTCTTCTCATTTTGCTTATCTTACTGTGTTTGGGGTCTCCTTTTTGTAGCTGCAGGTTTGTAGTTTCTGTTGTTTTTGGTGTCTGTCCCCAGTGGCTAAAGTTGGTTCAGTGGGTTGTGTAGGCTTCCTCGTGGAGGGGACTAGTGCCTGTGTTCTGGTGGATGAGGCTGGATCTTGCCTTTCTGGTGGGTAGGTCCACATCTGGTGGTGTGTTTTGGGGTGTCTGTGGCCTTGTTATGATTTTAGGCAGCCTCTCTGCTAATGGGTGGGGTTGTGTTCCTGTCTTGCTAGTTGTTTGGCATTGGGTGTCCAGCACTGTAGCTTGCTGGTCGTTGAGTGAAGCTGGGTGCTAGTGTTGAGATGCAGATCTCTGGGAAATTTTCACTGTTGATATTATGTGCCGCTGGGAGGTCTCTTGTGGACCAGTGTCCTGAAGTTGGCTTTCCCACCTCAGAGGCACAGGACTGACTCCTGGCTGCAGCACCAAGAGCCTTTCATCCACATGGCTCAGAATAAAAGGGAGAAAAAGTAGAAAAAAAGAAAGAAAGAGCATAAAATAAAATAAAGTAAGATAAAATAAAATAAAAAATAATTATTAAAAAAAATTCTTTAAAACGTAAAAAAAAAAAAAAAAAAAGACGGCCAGAACCCTAGGACATATGGTGAAAGCAAAGCTATACAGACAAAATGTCACACAGAAGCATACACATACACACTCACAAAAAGAGGAAAAGGGGAAAAAATTATAAATCTTGCTCTCAAAGTCCACCTCCTCAACTTGGGATGATTCGTTGTCTATTCAGGTATTCCACCGATGCAGGTACATCAAGTTGACTGTGGAGATTTAATCCGCTGCTTCTGAGGCTGCTGGGAGAGATATCCGTTTCTCTTCTCTGTTCTCACAGCTCCCACGGTTCAGCTTTGGATTTAGCCCCGCCTCTGCGTGTAGGTCGCCGGAGGGTGTCTATTCTTCGCTCAGACAGGACGGGGTTAAAGGAGCCACTGATTCGGGGGCTCTGGCTCACTCAGGCCGGGGGGGAGGGAGGGGCACGATGCGGGGTGAGTCTGCGGCGGCAGAGGCCTGCGGGAAGTTGGCACCAGCCTGAGGCGCGCCGTGCGTTCTCCTGGGGGAGTTGTCCCTGGATCACAGGACCCTGGCAGTGGCGGGCTGCACAGGCTCCCGGAAGGGAGGTGTGGAGAGTGACCTGTGCTCGCACACAGGCTTCTTGGTGGTGGCAGCAGCAGCCTTAGCGTCTCGTGCCCGTCTCCGGGGTCTGCGCTGATAGCCGCGGCTCGCGCCCGTTTCTGGAGCTCCTTTAAGCAGCGCTCTTAATCCCCTCTCCTCATGCACCAGGAAACAAAGAGGGAAGAAAAAGTCTCTTGCCTCTTCAGTAGCTCCAGACTTTTTCCCGGACTCCCTCCCAGCTAGCCGTGGTGCACTAGCCCCCTTCAGGCTGTGGTCACGCCGCCAACCCCAGTCCTCTCCCTGCTATCCGACCGAAGCCCGAGCCTCAGTTCCCATCCCCGCCTGCCCCGGCGGGTGAGCAGACAAGCCTCTCGGGCTGGTGAGTGCCCGTCGGCACTGATCCTCTGTGCGGGAATCTCTCCGCTTTGCCCTCCGCCCCACGTCTGCTGTGCTGTCCTCCGAGGCTCTGAAGCTTCCCCCCTCCACCCCCTGCAGTCTCCACCCGTGAAGGGGCTTCTAGTGTGTGGAAACCTTTTCTCTTTCACAGCTCCCTCCCACTGGTGCAGGTCCCGTCCCTATACTTTTGTCTCTATTCTATTTTCTTTTGCCCTACCCAGGTACTTGGTGAGTTTCTTGACTTTTGGGAGGTCTGAGGTCTTCTGCCAGCGTTCAGTGGGTGTTCTGTGGGAGTTGTTCCACATGTAGATGTATTTCTGATGTACCTGTGGGGAGGAAGGTGATCTCCGTGTCTTACTCTTCTGCCATCTTCCCCCTCTTCCGTCAGGCGGATTCTTAACCACTGCACCACCAGGGAAGCCCTTCTCTCACCATTTTTATCAAGCATTATACTGGAGGTTCTAGCCAGAACAATGAGGCAAGAAAGAAGGAGAAGAAAGAAAAAGAAGTGAAACTCTTTCAGTTCTTTCAGATGACATGACCTCCTAGAAAGAAGATCCTAAGACATCCACAAAACAACTGTTAAATCTAATAAATGAGCTCAGCAAGTTTGCAGGATACAAGATTAATATACAAAAATCAGTTGTATTTCTGTGCACTAGATTGAATAATCTGAAAATGAAATTAAGAAAATAATACCTTTTATGATAGCATCAAAAAGAGTAAAATACTCAGGAATAAATGTAACCAAAGACCTGTAAGATTTGTACCCTGAAAACTACAAAACACTGTTGAAAAAAACAAGACTCAAATAAATGGGAAGACATCCTGTGCTCCTAGTTTGGAAAACTCGGTGAGGTGGCAGTATACTCCCCAACCTGATCTATAGATTCAATGCAGTTGCTATCAAAATTCTACCTGCTTTTTAAAAATAGAAATGGACGGGCTGATTCTGGAATTTTTATGTTAATGCTAGATTCTAGCATTGGAAGTGGCCCATATTCTGGGTCATATGGGGCACAGATTAGCCAAGACAGTCTTGACAATAACAGTTGGAGGGCTCATGCTTATCGATTTGAAAACTTAGTATAAAGCTGTTAGTAATCAAGGCAGTGTGGTATTGGCATAAGGACAGACATTTAGTTTAGGCCAATGGAATAGAATTGAGAATCCAGAAATAAAGCCCTCACATTTATGACCAATTGATTGTTGACAAGAGTTCTGAAACAGTTCAGTAAGGAAAGAAGTGCTGTTTCAACGAATGATACTGAGACAATATGCAGGTGGAAGAATTTAGACCCCTTATTACACCATGTACAAAAATTAATTGAAAATGGAGTATATAGATCTAAATGTAAGAACTCAAGCTATAAACTTCTTAGAAATCAATATAAAAATAAATGTTTTTGACCTTGGGTTAGGCAAAGCTTTCTTAGATAATGACACCAAAATCACAAGCAACCAAAAAAATAATTTAAAAAACCCCCAAACTCAGCCCAATTAAAAAATGGGCTAAGGATCTGAATAGATGGCTCTCCAAAGAAGATTTACAAATCACCAATATACACATGAAAAGATACCAGTCAGTATTGCTGGCTATCAGGAAAATGTAAATCAAAACCACGGTGATAGGCTACTCCACACCCAGTAGGTTGTCTGTGACTAAAAAGACATTAACAACATTGATGATTTGGAGAAATTGGGAAATGGAACCATTTTGCGTTGTTGATGAGAATGTGAAATGGTGTAGCTGCTTTGGAAAACATTTTAGCATTTCCTCAAAAGGATAAACAATTTTACCATGTGACCCATCAGTTTACTCCCAGTGAAGGGGGGAAATGAAGAGAAATGAATACCATACAAAAATTTGTACACACATGTTCATAACAGCATTGTTCATAATTGTAAAAAACAACAAAAATGTCCATAAACTGATGAATTGATAGATAAATGTGGATTATTCATATAGTGGAATGTTATTTGGCAATAAAAACAATGAATTACTGATATTTGCTAAAACATGGATGAACCTTGAAAATGTTAAGCTAAGTTAAAGACGCTGATTACCAAAGACCACATATTGTATGATTCCCATATCGTCTAGATACTTCTATTCTGAAGTATCTAGATTAGGTAAATCAATAGGAACAAAATACATTGGTGGTTGCCTAGGGCTGTAGGCAAGGGTCATAATAGGGTTGGGATGGGGGAGTAACTACTAATGGGTAGAGAGTTTATTTTGGGGTAATGAAAATGTTCTAGATTTAGATTGTGGTGATGGTCGCAAAACTATAAATTACTAAAAACCATTGAATGGTGCAATTTAAATATGTGAGGTGTATGGTTTATGAATTATATCTCTATAAAATTGTTAAAAATGATCAATAGCTTTTGCCCTTTAAACATCTGTCTTGTATGGGAAACAAATGTGTAAAGCAATTAAATTTATAATGTGATGAGTTAAGTAAAGTGAAGGTATTGTGAAGCTTGAAGTTTGACTAGTTGCCTATCTGAGAGACCTGGGAAAGGGTTCCCTGTAGACAGAATTGTCTCTGCTAAGCATACAAGTGTGAGAGGAGACGATACTTTTAAGGATTGACAGATAGTCCTGTTTAAGTAGGAATAATGTATGTGAATAATATTCAGCACTTAGTGACTCTCAAATTGTAGCTGTCATGATAGTTACGATGATACAACAATACTAGTGACGTTAATAATTTTTTTTAACATCTTTATTGGAGTATAATTGCTTTACAATGGTGTGTTAATTTCTGCTTTATAACAGAGTGATGACGTTAATAATTAAAGTGGCATAGTCTGCAGAACTAGTCCTTCCTCAACATTAGCCTTTTCTTAAATGCCCTGAGTCGGGCATCCCTTTAGGTGCTTCTTGAAGAAAAGCTGCTAAGGTTAAATAAGTTTGAGGAAAGTGGTATTTTTGGTGCTTAACACTATGTGTACTCTATTAAAGGCTCTGAGTAGTCCTGCAGTAAAGAAACTGTTGTTTTAAATCTAGGTTTCCCAAACTTAGTTTATCCACCGTTCTTTTGTTTTCACCACACCTATTAACATGTTTTGCAGTTTGCGTTCCCTGAAACACATTTTAGTAAATGCTACTCTAATTTCTTTATCTTTTTCCCAGGTATGTTGATGGTAGTATGACATACCCAGGCTTTACTTATTTGGGTCCTTAGATGAGTGACTTTACAGAACAATACCTTCAGTTACAATGCTCCCGTTTCTCTATCAAAAAGCCCTGCATGACCCTGTCCTTTTGAAGATTTGAAAAAAAGTTATATTTTCCTGACAGACGCTTGTGCTTCATTTTATTAGGTAAAACAATGGGAGCCACATAACCAATATGCTTTTCTTTTAAGTTTAATTGGCATGATGTTCAAAACAAAGATCTGTGTTCAGTTTTTTAACTCAGACTAGGTTGTCTGAAATAATTTTCCTTCCGAAACTATCACAACTATCTTCTTAGTTATCTAGCCTTTTAGTTTTGTTGAATAGTGTCGTTTTTTGTTTATCTGTTCCTTTCTTATAGTTTACTTTAAATACTTCTTTGAAAATAGGTGAACTATACATTTGTATAATAGCTCAGAATGAGAAAAAATTCATATGTTGATTTATACAAGAAAGTGTTGTGGTTCTGTTAGGGAGATTATATTTTAAATGACCTCCAGTTTACCTTAATCATTCATTTAAAAATATTCTAAGGCATTTCAACTGTACTTTTACGTTGGATGAGGTGTCTTTTTCTTTACTGTGTTAGGAGGTATACAAACCATGTGATTACTTAGATGCTAAGCCATGGAAAAACACATCATTTATCGTTAAAATTTGTTTGAATTTTCATAGTTTGGATGATTTACAGTTATTAATTGCAGTGTTCCTCACATGCCTCTGATTTTTTTTCTAAGTGTGTTTATTGGAGTTATAAGATATAAATTGTTTGGGTTTCTGAGTCTGTCATTTGTCACAGCAGCCGGATTATGACTTCATACAATTATGGAGATAGTGAAAGGAAAAGTCTAATATTTTTCAGTGGTGTGTTTAACAATTTTATTCCCATTTGGTTGTATGTTTGGAAATCAAGGTATTTGATTCTATGGAAAGAGAATAATTTTATATTGTTGGTGTTTCAGTTGGTGCCAAAGAGAATAGTCTACCTATAACTCATTTTGCTATTGCAACAATGTCCCCAAACACAGCCTATTTGTTTATCAGTTGACTGGGCTTACTCAGTCAGCTCTGTTTCTGACTGCACACGTGTGGGTAGGCGGGGGTGGCTCTACTCCCCTTGACTTTCCTCTTTATTTCATGGGGTACCTAGGGAATGTTCTTGTTTTGGTGATGGCAGAGTCTCAAGAGGGCCTCTTCAGGCCTTGGTTTATAACTGGCACATTTTGTCACTTCTGCCCATTTGTCATTCGCAAAAAAATTTCACATGGCCAATTTGAAGTCAAGAGGCAGAGAAGTACACTCCACCCACAGTGAGGCCATGGCAGTGTTGTGGCTGGAGACATGGAGCCCATTATGTAAACTAGCACAGTTTGAGAGTTCAAAGGAGATACATTAATTAGACACTTAAGTGACTTGAATATTAACTAAATTCTCCTAATCACCATCCCCTAATATCTTTTTTTTATTTATATTTTTTTAATTGAATAAATATCAGTTAACTGCCCTGACATACTCTAATGTTAGGATCATTTTAAAGCTTAAAATAAAAACAGTACACTTAATGCATGTGCAAGAGTGTGTGCATATTTGTATTTATGTATGAATGTGGTAGAGAGAGAATTAAAGAAAATATTTTGTTTTCACTCTAGACCTGTTTTATAAATTAGAATCTGAGATATGTGTGGCATAGTCAGCCTTTTAAAAAAAATTATTTATTTTTGGCTGCGTTGGGTCTTCGCTGCTGCATGCGGGCTTTCTCTAGTTGCGGTGAGCCGGGGCTACTCTTCGTTGCGGTGCGCCGGCCTCTCATTGCCGTGGCTTCTCTTGTTGCCAGGCATGGGCTCTAGGCACACGGGCTTCAGTAGTTGTGGCACTCAGGCTCAGTAGTTGTGGCTCACGGGCTCTAGAGTGCAGGCTCGGTAGTTGTGGTGCACGGGCTTAGTTGCTCTGTGGCATGTGGGATCTTCCCAGACCAGGGCTCGAACCCGTGTCCCCTGCATTGGCAGGCGAATTCTTAACCACTGAGCCACCAGGGAAGCCTTAGTCAGCCTTTTCATTAATACTATTGTATTAAATTTGTTAACAGTTTTAGTAAAGAAGAATTTCCATGATGGCTCTCTCTGTTAATGTTTGAAAATATAGTTTTCATTTTATGCTTTTAAGTTGGTATATATACCTGAGTATAGTGTCCCTGAATATAAGGCAAATTCCTTTGTACTGGATGAGAAGATTGAAGAATTTTTACCAACTTGAGTGTGAAAACTACGAGGGATATAGATGTCCTAAAATTTCTGTGCACGATAATTTCATTGTACACATTTAAACTGTTATATAAATACAAGTAATTTAGAAATGTGATTTTCCCATTTAAATTTTGTGAATCTTCAAATTGTTCACATGCACCTGACTTTAATATCTTCATCTGTGCTAGAGCTGTGTTTAAGATTCTTGATCGAGGTACAGCATAATTTAATAATTAGAAATTTTTACCAGATCCTAAGTAACTATTCTTTGTGGTATCTACATGATAAGTACTTTGATCTATTTCTTTTTTAGCATTAAAAAATTTTTTTTTTACAGTAACATCTAGCATTTCTAATTTTGAAGTAATTCTCTCAGGAATAACAATTAAACTTGTATTGAATTACCTTGTTGCTTCTCTCTCTCTCTCTATATATATTTTTTAAATCTTAATTTTGTTAGGTGACTTTTATAAGCTTCCATAACTAGTATTGAGTGAGGTTGATTCAGGCTCCTGTATGTTTCCCAAATTATACTTTTTGATTCTAAATAAAATATCGTGGTAGAGTGCCCTGTAACAGGAGAACCTTTGTTAGAATTCTAAGATGAGACAGCTCTTTTTCTGAAAGATAATTTTGGGAAGAAAAGAAGTTTGATTTATATTTGGGCAAAAGGCATACAAAAGTTCATTTTTAATCACCTTAAGAAGACAAAGTTTAACATATTGATATTTCTATCTTCTTCACATATGCATTGTTTTTTTCCTTTAGTGTAGTCTTGTTTTTAACTATTTTCAAGAGATTAATTGATCAAACATAATATTCTTGCATGCATAATATATTTAGAACCTCCACTAAAAGAAATGGTGTAATTTTCATTGGATTGCTGCAAGGACCACACAAAGTTTATGTGGTTTTTCATGGCCATGTGACATCGTTTGTACTTTTTCTGAAGAATTATTTCCAAAGACAGGTGGTAGAAACCCTAATTTGGTGTGCTTTGCATATTTAAGGATTTTAAAAAATTACTTGACTTTAACCTTAATGTGTTTAAAGGTATTATCAGTATTGCTCAATGTGCAGTCCTTTCTTGCTTACTTGAAAGCTGTGATTGCTAAGAAGACTTACATCCTAGGAGATAGAAAGATTAAAAAATTATAAAAAATATTTTAAGACCTCATCTACTGAAGTCATGCTAGATGTTACTAAATTAGCCACAACAATTGTTAGTTGCTTATATTCGACAGGACAAAGTTCAGTTTTAGCATTCTCCATCCATCAACAATTTAAAAAAACTCTACATAAACAATGGAATGCACATGTTTATTTTTGTGACACCATAAAATGGAATTGAAATTTAATATGGAATGAAACAGATATAAGGTCTTAAGAAAATCTCTAAATATAATTAGTCATTTAGTATGGTTTTATTAAAATTTATGATCATTTACAGTAAACTGATAATGTTAGGTGTCTATTGTGTGCTTTTTTGTACTGTATGTATTCAGTTCACTTAAAAAAATATTGCATTAATCAAAAGAATAAAAATTCTCTTGAGGAAATATACTGGTCTTGAAATAATTGTATGTATGCCAAGGAACACTTTAATTATAGCTATTGTTTTCTCAGCCAAACACTTCATAGGGGAAATTTCAATTCAAATTAATGTAATTAAGATTTTTTTTTCTTTCAATAGGTAAGTTTGCCCTGTTTACATTTATTGTTCTGATATAAACGTATCAGGTCTTCTCTCACTTAAAAATACTTTTTCTTTTTCTTTTTAAACTGGTTTCTGTATTTTCTGTTTCCCCCCTTTTTTCTTTTCTTCCTTTTAAAATTTTGCCTGGAGACCATTTCTTGCAGGGTAGTCTGCTGGTGATGAAATTTCTTAGTTTTTCTTTGTCTGTGAAAGTCCTTAGTATTCCTTCTTTACTTTTAAAGGATAATTTCTCCGGATATAGAATTCTAGGTTGGTTGTTTTTTTCCTTTCAACACTTTAAATATTTCACTTCTTTCTCTTGTTGCTTGCATGGTTTCTGATAAGAAAACTGTTAATTCCTATCCTTGTATCTCTATATTTTTTTTCTTCTTGCTTTTTTCAAGATTTTCTCTGTTTTTTGTTGTTTTGATTTTTGTGTTGTTTCAGTGTGATACACACACACACACACACACACACACACACACCCTTCTAGGTGTATTTTATTCTTCTAGATATCCTCTGAGCTTCCTGGATCTGTAGCTTGTCTGTTACTAGTTTGGGAAGATTTTGGCCATTATTATTTGAACTATTTCTCTATTCTCTCTCCACCTTCTGGTGTTCCAATAATGTGTCTGTTATACCTTTTGATATTATTCACATTTCTTGGATGAACTGTCTGTTTTTGTTTTGTTTTCATGCTTATTTTTTGCTCCTTGCATATCAATTTAGGAAATTTCCATAGACCAATCTTCAATTTCACTGATTCCTTTTTTGTCTCTGTTGAGTCTACTGATGAGAGCCCATCAGAGGATTCTTCATTTCCTTTACTGTGATTTCAGTTTCCTTCTTTATCATTTCATTTTGATTCTTTCTTAGAATTTACAGGTCTGCTTATACTACCCATCTGTTCTTACAAGTTGTCTACTTTTTCCATTCGTCATAGTTATTTTAAATTCCCTTTTTGATAATTCCAGTATCTGTGTCATATACAAGTTTGTTTCTGATGATTGCTTTGTTTCCTGTGTGTGTGTTTGTACCTTTAGGCATACCTTGTAATTTTTTCTTGCCATCAAGACGTCATATTTGGTAACAGTTACTGAGGTAAATACATCCTTATGGATTTGTACCAGTCTGGCTGAGAGTTTGCCTTTGTTTGCTTTATCAGTAGGTGCCAGAGACTTCAAATTCTTCTGATGTTCATGATTTTGTCTCATCTTGAATTTGGGCCTCTCTTAGTGCTACCCCTGATAAAATGTCTGTTTCTTGGAGCTGTTTCACCTGTAATCCACTGTTGTGATACTGGTTAATGATTTGAGATCTTTCTTCCTCTTTAATGTAAGTATTTACAGCTGTGAATTTCTCTCTGCACATTGCTTTTGCTTTATCTCATAAGTTTTAATATTGAGTCTTCATTTTTATTCATATCAAGATATTTTCTAATTTCTCTTGTAGTTTCTTCTTTGACCAATTGGCCGTTTAGGGGCGTGTTGATTAGTTTTGACATATTTATAAATTTTCCAAATTTCCATCTTTTATTAATTTTACTGACTTCTAATTTTACTTCATTGTGGTTGTGTATGATGTCACCTATTTAAAATTTGTTTACACTTGTTTTGTGTGGTTGCTAGGATATTGTCTCTTTTGGAGAATGTTCTATGCAGTCTTGAGAAGAACAAAGTGCATTCTCTTGTTGGTTGGATTGGTCTATAGATGTCTGTAGGTCTAGTTGGTTTATAATGTTGTTAAAGTCTTATATTTTCTTCTCTCTAATTGTTCTATCCACTATTGTAAGAGGAATTTTTTAAGCCATTTTTTAAATTGAAGTATAGTTAATTTACAGTGTTGTGTTAGTTTCATGTGTACAGCAAAGTGATTTAGTTACATATATATATATTCCTTTTCAGATTCTTTTTCATTATAGATTATTACAAGACATTAAATATAGTTCCCTGTGTTATGCAGTAGGTCCTGGTTGTTTATCTATTTTATACATAGTAGGGTATACATGGAGAAAGTAAAAATGTCTTGGATCTTTACAAGTTTGCAGCAGTTAGATTGAATTTTCGCTGAAATTTAGACATTTCTAGGCCCCTGGTTTAGAATTAATAATGTCTTAATACTTTGAGCTTAATAATAAAATTTTAGTTATCAAATATAATGTTAATATAGTGGGAAGCTTTCCCAGTAAAAGGATCTGTGCAATGATTTTGAAGAAACTGTTTAGTCCCACTTATTACTATTCTTATGTCATTTATTGAGAAGATAATTTGTTTTTCCTTCCTTAACATAGGCTTAATTTTCTTGAGAAAGTTAGCAAATGAAAGAAAAAATGTTGGCTGATGAACTTTTCCCCGTTTTCCTTCACCACAACAGTTTAAAAATGTGTATAAATACACTTTAAATAAAAGCTGGCTCATTTAGTGATGCAGGTAATATAATGGTGGATAATTTCATTTGTTTAGATGAGGAATTTATTGCAAGGAATTGGACTAGGACTGACATGGCTGGGTCAAGTCTTTCCCTCTAATTCTTATCTTGGTGACTTCCCTTGTAGCCCAGTTAAGCCTTTCACGTATTTCTTGCTGGGAGAGTAGGTGTCTGATTGTGATGTTTTGTTTGTCTATTTAGTCAGCTTGGTAAGAAATTCTTCTGGTGTTCAGATGAGCTTTTATATAGGTAATCGACGTAAGGATTTTCAGGGGTTTTCTGTTTTTCATAAAATAGTGAGGTTTCTATGAACATCTTTTACCACTGCTCCCAAGAAGTTAGCAAAAGCTATTACATATTCTTAGGCAGTTAATGTTAATTCATTGTTTTATTGGTTCAATTAAAATATAGGGACAAAAGACAAATGATCTGTATTATGAAAGACCTAAATAATAAAAATTGACTTATTGTTCAATATACTTATAGGTTTTATAATGATATATTGCCATTCAGTCAACAATACTACTAGAATACTGTCATTTAGCTTAACTTTTTTCTAAATAGGTTTTTTTTTTAATACATTTGTTTATTTTATTTTTATTTTTGGCTGTGTTGGCTCTTCGTTGCTACGTGCGCGCTTTCTCCAATTGCGGCTAGTGGGGGCCACCCTTCGTTGTCGTGCGCGGGCTTCTCACTGCGGTGGCTTCTCTCGTTGTGGAGCACGGGCTCTAGGCATGCGGGCTCCGTAGTTGTGGCTCGCGGGCTTTAGAGCACAGGCTCAGTAGTTGTGGCTCACGGGCTTAGTTGCTCTGCAGCATGTGGGATCTTCCCCGACCAGGGATCGAACCCGTGTCCCTTGCATTGGCAGGCGGATTCTTGATCACTGTGCCACCAGGGAAGTCCCTAGGTTAAGTTTTTTTTTAAGACACATTGATTTCTGATAGGAATAAATTGAACGTGCAGTGACTGTGATGGCTCTGGCCATAATTTTTTTAGGTAAACCACAACTAATTCATAAAGGGCTGTGGACCCTTTAATACCTACCAGAAGTGGGCAGGCTGTCAATTTGGAAGATTCCATCTAAAACGTATTCCTTTACTTGGCCCTTGAAAAACTCTCCCGCAGTACACTGCATAGAATGTAGTTTATTTATTGAGAAGAAGGAATGGTTGAGTCAACTCACAGGAGATAAATCTGTGGTAGGTGTTACAGGCTGATTTTTAAGCCACACACCATCTCCCTCTTTTAGTTTATTTTACTTGCTAATATGTAAATTTTATTAACGAAGCCAGGAGGGCTCATTCAGAGATATTTTAGACTTCTTTTCAGTGAAGGAAAACGGTACTTTTGTTAGGCATGACAAATTAGTTTTGTCACTGAGTAAGTGCAGAGCTTTTAGGAGGGGATTAAGTTCTTTATATAATCTCTGTTAAAACAGGAGAAAAGTAACTATCCAGTGTTAATTTATATTTTTAATAGTTAATTTACAGTGTCAAATGGTTATATCCAGTGTTACCTTCCTTTAGATTAACCAGTAGAAATGAACCTGTTATTTTCAGCGTCAGTTTTGAGCATCAGTATTAAGCTGCCTTCAATGGAGGGGATCGTTGTGTATAACAACATCTAGGTTCCAGCCAAGGCCCAGACCAGGCACCAGAGTAACTAGTTTTTACATGGCTTGATTAAAAAAGAGGAGGCTCCTATGCACTGAAATTTTCTCTTTTAAAATGGGCACATTTCCCAGCATAAATATGATACTTCTATACTAATCAGGATGGAGTCTTATCCTGCAATGGGACTTACATTTTGGGCTTTTCACCACATCATTGCTGTTTTCTATGTGGTCAAAAATAGATATAGAGTAAACCAACCCCAAAAGTCAATTACAGGGTTTTATAGTGATGTACTGTGAAAAATTTGGTCGTGTTTTTCATTATACAGAATGTTCTTTCCAAAGACATAAACAGAAAAAGCACATATGTTTGATTTTAAAAATAACTCTGCTTAGCTCTTTAAAATGCTGGAGACATTTTGGATACTTTTAAATGATCAGCATTATAATTACATGATAAACCCTCTTTCTAAAGGCAGGCCTGGCTTGTAATTATTTATTCAATTTCTCCCCCAACCTTAATTTTTTTTTTTTTTTTTGTGAGGGATCAACATAGATGCTTTGAAAGTATTTCCAATATATATTTGAATGATCTGGTAAACTCATCTTATTTTCTAATCTCTTCCCAAGAAGCAAATGCTTATATGTATTATATCATTTTTGGAGCATATATGCTAATTTACAAGTAATATACTATAAAATGTATGCAAAATGAAAACCATTTGTTGATTATGATTATGATTATGAAAACCATTATGTTGATTATGATCAATCATATGTTGATTATGAATTTGTTGATTATGAATTATGAATTTAAAATATGATTTATGAAATCTATTTGCTAATATAGTTGCTAAAGTATTATAAAATAGTACTTAAAGTTGTTTTAAGTTAAACTGTACATTCTTTTTTTTTTTTTTTTTTTTTTTGCGGTACGCGGGCCTCTCACTGTTGTGGCCTCTCCCGTTGCGGAGCACAGGCTCCGGACGCGCAGGCTCTAGACGCGCAGGCTCAACGGCCATGGCTCATGAGCCTAGCCTCTCCGCGGCATGTGGAATCTTCCCGGACCGGGGCACGAACCCGTGTCCCCTGCATCGGCAGGCGGACTCTCAAACACTGCGCCACCAGGGAAGCCTGGTAGGAAATATTTTTGAATGGAGAAATAAACTTCCTGAACTGGTTTAAGAGTCAACTCTTCCGGTATACCTTTTCTGAGAGCGCCCCCCTTTTTTGGTGCCTATTTGTATTATACCTTAGAACTTTTAATCCTTTCTAATTTATATGGTTAAGTGTCTACTCTGCCATTTCCAGATCTGAAATTCCACTGGAGAGAACTTTGAGCACCAGAACAGTGCTTGCCATATAGTAGAAAATGACAAATATTGAACTGAACTGATAAGCAAATTGAGCAGAAAGACAGCATAGAGACAACTGGCAAATCCCATTTTTCCTTGAATCTGTGTTGTTTCATTATTTCAGTAGAAGTGTATGAACACGTAGAAGCTGAACACATAGTCAGATGAAAGTATAAAATTTCATTTTAAAATTGTGTGTAAATGAGTTTCGGACCAGAACAACATCAACTGTAGAATTAAATCCGAAGCTTCTTCTCCTTATTAACTGTGATCTTGGACAAGTTAATTAACCTGTCTCATCATAATTTCCTGTCTAAAATAGAACTAACACCTGTTGATGAGGATTGGGCGAGATGTCTGTAGTACAATATATGGCACACAGTTGAGAATAAGTAAATATTTGCATGTTGTTGTGATCCAGTTTCCTTTTGGACCTAGAGCTAAATTTGGGCATGTCCCTTCATCTTCCAGTCAGTTGACGTTTTTTTTTCTTCATTTCCACTCCTTACCTCCCTCCCCCATATGATATTTCTTTATTTAAACATAATTTATTGAAATAGAATATTTGAGATAATGGTCTGATTATGTTCTCTTTTAGATAATCTTTATTATCTCAAAGCCCTGTCTTTTACACTTAAGAAAAGTTAATATCTAAATCTTTGGAGACCAATATAGCCTAGTGGAAGTAACACTATAGTTTATCATCGTGGTAATTCATTCGATTAACCTGGCTTTTGTCAGTGGTAAAATGAAGCCTTCTGGCTTGACATACCTGTGTGAGGTATGTGGAAGTACTTTGAACTTCTTAGAGAAATAATTATTAAGTTTTATGAATATCAGATGGTGATATTTTATTGAAGCATATCATTTTCTACTTGAAAAGTTCATCTTTTCTATCAAATCTATCCATTTAAATTTCCCAATTTCAGCGTACTGTATTATAAAGAGGATTTTTTGGGACTTGAAAATTCTGTCACTGGCTTGCTGTTCTGATGGAAACTGACAGGCATAAATTTCTGTATAGTGAACTGTACATGGGGATTACCCACAGCAAATTTTTAATCTTACTCTGGCTTTCTGCTGGCATTGAGCACTTTTCTTGGCAGCTTTCCTTCATAGTCGTTTAGTATCCACTTAAAGAAGAGACTAATTTCAGCATTCGTTTTAGAAAAACATAATTTAGATGTTAACTATTGTTGAAAGATAAACATGAATTCTAAAGCCAAGTGAGAATGGAATACATACCATACATTTCAGATCATTTGTGTATACTTTTCAAATCATTTGACATAGGTTTTGAGTTGCAAATCATTCTCTCTTAAAAGTCTGAGGCCTTTCTCCCACGATTTTCTAGCTATTATTGTTGCTATTGACAAGTCTCATGTCATTCAGCTCTAGGAGCCTTTATATGTGACCATTTTTTCCCCCCTAACTCTTGACACTTTTAGGATCTTTTCTTTATCTTTTGTATTCTGATATTTTATGATAATGTTGGTATGATATGGGTCTTTTTTCATCCACTTTGCTGGGTACTCTTATCTTTCAGGTTTTAAAAATTTTCTTGAATTATTTTTTCAAGAAAATTTAGAAATAATAGAAAATATTTAGAAATAATAGAAAACTATTGTTTTCTACAGAGCAAAATTTCTTATTTCGATTAAGTCCAATTTATCGATTTTTCCTTTTATGTATTATGCCTTTGGTATCGTATCCAAGAACTCTGCCTATCTGAAGATCACAAACATTTTTTCCTGTTTTGTTCTAAGAGTTTGAAAGAGTTCTTGTTTTACGTTTAAGTGTATTTTGAATTAATTTTATATGAGTTGTGAAGTACGGGTTAAGATTGACTTTTTTCCTGCTTACAGACGTTCAGTTGTTCGAACACTATTTGTTGACAAGTCTGTCATTTCTCTATCGGATTGCCTTTACACCTTTCTGAGTAATCAATTGACCATACTTGTGTGGGTCTATTTCTGGACCCTTTTTTTCTGTTTCATTGATATTTGAGCCTACCCTTTCTCCATTACTGTACCGTCTTGATTACCATAGCTTTATAAGTTCAAAAATCTCTTAAGATGAATTCTCCAGTGTTCTTCTTTTACAAATTTTTTTTGGCTATTCTAGTTTCCTTACCTTTTCTCTATGACATTTAAAAGTGGCTTGTCTATTTCTATAAAAATTTCTGCTGAGATTTTAATTGAGTTTGCCTTAAAACTATAGATCAATTTGGTGATAATTGTTATCTTAACTGTACTGAATCTTCCAACCCCAACTGATACTTAAATGTTGAACCAGCCTTGCATTCCTGGGATGAATCATACTTGGTTGTGATGTACTGTTGTTTTTATATATTGCTTGCTGGATTCAATTTGCTAATATGTTGTTGAGGATTTTTGTGTGTGTGTGTGTGTGGTACGCAGGCCTCTCACTGTTGTAGCCTCTCCTGTTGTGGAGCACAGGCTCCGGACGCGCAGGCTCAACGGCCATGGCTCATGGGCCTAGCCGCTCCACAGCATGTGGGATCTTCCCGGATCGAGCAGGAACCTGTGTCCGCTGCATCGGCAGGCGGACTCTCAACCACTGCGCCACCAGGGAAGCCCCCTGTTGAGGATTTTTGATCTATGTTCATGAGGGATACTGATCTGTAATTTTCTTTTCTGTATTGCTTTTTTCTGGTTTTGGTATCAGGGTAATGCTGGCTCCGTAAATGAATTGGGAAATGTTTCTCCTCTTTTGTTATTTGGGAGAGAA
Organism: Monodon monoceros; assembly: GCF_005190385.1. Classification (NCBI taxonomy): domain Eukaryota; kingdom Metazoa; phylum Chordata; class Mammalia; order Artiodactyla; family Monodontidae; genus Monodon; species Monodon monoceros. Next base: position 30,527,778 of record NW_021703780.1, read on the forward strand.
ATTGTGTGGATTCAATTATGTCTTCCTTACATGTTGGGTAGAGTTCCCCATTGAAACTATGGCATGTGAGATCTTCCCAGACCAGGGCTCAAACCTGTGTCCCCTCCATTGGCAGGTGGATTCTTAACCACTGCGCCACCAGGAAAGCCCTAATATATGCATTTAATGCTATACATTTCCCTCTTAGTAGTGCTTTGTTGTGTCCCACAAATTTTGTTTTGTTTTATTTACATTTTCATTTAGGTAAAAGAATTTCTTAATTTCCTTAAGACATCATTTTTGACCCATGAATTGTTTAGAAGTTTGTTTCATAATATCTGATTATTTGGGAAGATTTTCCAGTTATCTTTCTTTTACTGATTTCTAGTTTAATTTACTTGTGGTCAGAGAATATATGTTGTAAGATTCAATTCTTTTATATCTGTTAATATTTGTTTTATGACCTTGAATATGGTCTGTATGGGTGAGTTTCCATGTGCATTTGGAAAAAAAATGTGTATTTTAGGTCATGTTGTTTGGTCGTGGTCTTCAGGTCATACATATCCTGCTAATTTTGTATCATCTTGTTTTATTGGCTACTTGAGAAGAGTGTGTTGAATTGCTCATCTGTATGAATGGATTTGTCTATTTCTCCTGTGAGTTTAATCAGTATTTGCTTTATGTGTTTTAATGCTCTGTTATTAGGTGCATACATATTTAGGATTGTTATGTCTTTATGATGAAGTACTGTTCTTATTTATTCCTTGTAATTTTTCTTGTTTTGAAGTCTATTTTGTATGATATTAATTTGGTCACTCATTTCTCTTGATTACTGTTTACATTTTAGGTCTTTTTTCATCCTTTTACTTTAACCCATCCATATCACTTTATTCAAGCTGGGTTAAGCCTTCCTTTTTTCTTTTTGATGCCTTCATCTATTTAATGGATTAGGAAGAAGCTTGTCTTTTTGTACCCATAAATGAAGTAAAAGAGATGTTTGGGGATTAACAAGGAATTGAGGTTATTATGGATTTTATTTTATTTTTATTTTATTTTATTTTACAACCACTAGATATGGTTGTAATTAGATTGCACCACTGGACCACAGTCCAGTGAAGTAGTAAAAAGAATGAGAAAGTTCCTTCTAAGAGCAGTTACCAGGTTTTCTCTTCTGAGGCTTGGTTGCAGGCTTTTTAGCACTCTCCATCCCTAGGATCCCTAAGCAAAATAAGCAGTGTCAGTTCTCACTGATAATTTGAAGTGCAGGCAGAGGGCTAAGAGCATTATGAGTAATATCTAGATGTTTTGGGCATATGGTTTTGGTGTTAAATAAAGTTTGCAGGAAATCTATAACCTTTTCTTTCTCTCCTGGTGCTCTGTAATTTCTTTTGCATTAGCATTAAAATAATCACATTAGGTTCAGCTTAGAGCCTGTGTCTGCCTTTATATCTGTTCTCTTTCATCTGCACTCCCATATATTTTGTACAGCTTTGTGGAATTAATTTTTCTGGGAATATACACACAAATCACAAAAATACGTTATAATAACATATTCTTCTGTGTTTTTGGAAATGGAACTTTAGATTTTCAAATGCAAATCTCAGTGCTTATATGCTAATTGTATAGGGAAATAATTTCCCTGGTCTTTACTTTGTCTAGAATCTTTATCAAGGGTATCTACAAAGTAAATTATCCGTAATCTTTCTCTAGATTATCTCATCTTTTCAATTTAATTAATAACATTGATATTCTCATGACAAATTTATGTCTTTGCTCTATACTTCTTTCCTGATTTACAGGTTGTTATATCTAACTGCCTACTTGATATCTTCATTTGGATGTTTAATAGTTTAAAACAACATCCTTGATTCTTTCTACCAAACATTTTTCTTTTGTACTTTTTTCATCTCAGTTTGATGTCAAACTCCTTAGCATAATTCTTAATTGTTCTCTTTCCCTTATTCTCTAAATCTACTTAAAAACAAGTCCTCTCACCTGTATCTTCAAGATATGCTTAAATCAGGCTACTATTCCCTAACTCTAGAACTTTCTACATATAAATATTTCCACTTCTTTTAAGATTCAGCAGAGGATAGCGGTTAAGATCATAGACAAGGGAGTCAGACTACGTGCAGTTACAGTTCTAGTTTTATGATATCCTGGTTGTGATCTTTGGCATGTTTTTTTAATCTGTCTGTAATCCTTAGTGCTTAGAACAGTGTTGGCACATAGTAGAAGTGAAATTAAATATTTTTTGAACGATTGACTGATTCAGTGAATGAAACAAAATAAAACAAATTCTGTACAGTCATTTTCTAGACAGTACAGGCTTGGAATCTGGGAAGTTTTTACTCATTGTTTCCTTAAATATATTTATAATTGGAGGGGAAATGTGAGACTCTCAAATTTTATTACTTTCTCTTAAAATTAAAGAGAATGAATGAAGACAGAGTTAGGAAAAGAACTCACATCTTTTGACTGTTTGTTCTTTTCACTATTACACATTTCTTTCCTGAAGTATGTGGTGATGGTGGTGGTGGAGGCTGAGATCCCAGTACAGTGTTTTGGTTTCATACAACATAATAGCATCATGTTTTCCTATTTTATTTTATTTTTGGCCATACCGCACAGCTTGTGGGAGTTTAGTTCCCCGACCAGGGATCTAACGTGGGCCCTGGGCACTGAGAGTGTGGAATCCTAACCACTGGACCGCCGGGGGATTCCCATGTGTTCCTATTTTAAATTCACATTACTTTTTATTTTTACATCCTGGTAGGAGTTAAAGTAAATATTTTTTCTTTATTCTAAAGAGTAAATGCTTTTTGTAATTTGCAGAAAATTAACCAGGGAACTGATAACTTTACTTAGTTGCAGAGTTATACTCTGTTTTCCTTTTTGATCATACATATAAATATATATAAATAAATATATATAAATATATAAATATATATAGCACTTATTTAGATAATATTTTCATGTCAACTTAATCACTGTAAAGCATTGCCCTTTCCTTCGTGATAAAATAGTTGTCTTTTTGGAAAAGATTTTTGAATTTCTCAAACAGAAAAATTTACATTTTTGCTGAATGTTATATATTGAAAATCTGTCTTACCCTATCTTAGTTGTCATACGTAATGATCAGGAGAAGTCACGATGTGAGTACCATGCTTTTGGACCTCCCATATAGGATGGTGCTTTGGAGTCATTGTACTATACAGATTGACGGTTGATGAGAAGCGTAAATTTAGATTTTGTCATGACCTGTATTCTTGCCTGATCCTTATCCTTATTGTTTTCCGAAGGGTTAATATCTCCTTTTTCTAGCCTTGGCCTCACAATGAAATACTTTATGCTATAACAAAGTCTATTATAATGGGGTTCAGTGTAGATCACTGTATAGTTAAGGTTAATGTAAAAACTCTTCATTAGTTTGGAATTTAATGATAGTTTTCTACTTTTGAGTAGTTATATTTCAGAAGTTCACTTGTAATGATCAGGGACTTAAATGTAAGAGCTAAAACTATTAAGACTGTTGGAAGAAAACACAGGGGAGCACCCTCATGACACTGAATTTGGCAATGATTTCTTGGATATGACACCAAAAGCAACAAAAGAAAAAATAGGCAAGGTGGACTTCATCAAAATTAAAACCTTTTGTACACCAAGGGACACTATCAAGAGAGTGAAAAGGCAACCCACAGAGTGGAAGAAAATATTTGCAAGTCATATATTTGAGAAGAAGTAAATATGCAGAATATATCAAGAATTCCTAGAGCTCAGCAACATAGAAGCAACCCAATTAAAAAATGGACAAAGGACTTGAATAGACATTTCTCTCAAGAAGATATACAGATTACCAACAAGAATATGAAAAAATGCTCAACATCACTAATCATCAGAGAAATGTAAATCAAAACCACAATGAGATACTACCTCACAACCATTAGGACGGCTATTAACAGCAACAACAGCAACCACAAAAAAAGAGAGAGAGAAAAGAAAAGAAGCCTTGGCAAGGCTGTGAAGCAGTTGGAATGCTTGTGCACTGCTGGTAGGAATGTAAAATGGTACAGTTGCTGTGGAAAACAGCATGATGGTTCCTCAAAAACTAAAAATAAATTACTGTTTCTAAGAAGTTACTTCTTTTCCCTAATAATATTTGGATTAGTATCTACAAACTTTTTTCTCAGAAGTGATGCTCCTTGAGCCTTGCAGGTTTCAGAAGAGTTTATTCTGGATTTTGGTAGTGTTGGGTGAAAAGACATAATTATATAGAGGATGTGAAGTAGTTTGTCCTTTACCAGTAATTTAAACTTTTCAGACATTACTACTATTGATAAGTATTTATAAGGAGAAATATTTAGTTTTTAGCCATTTAGTTGATCACTGTTACGTTTTTTTCCCCAGGGTCTTTCTTTCCTTTCTGTCTTTCTAATCTAATTTCTGTGTCTTTTTTTTAAATCTGAAAAAAATTCCCAAGGGAGATATTTTCCTGTTGGGGAGGTTAGGGAAGAATTTTGCAAGATGTCTGGTTTATTTGGCTGTTATATTTTATTAAGAAGGCCTTTGTATTATATTGAACTGTTTTTAGGGGTTTTAAGAACATGAAACTATTCAGTTTTATACAGATTTGTTGTAACCTAGAGAAGCCTCCAATCAGCGGAGATCTCCTTGGAAAACTTATCATTTAAATGAAGAATATTATAAATTGGTTAGAAAGGTAGTAACTTGATATCTAGCTATAATTTGTTTACACTTTCAAAGTCTTTAAGTATAATAATTTTAAATTGTTATGCTGGAAGGGTAGTGATTAAGCTAGGTAAACAAAGAGAACAAAATATGTAGTATTTCTACCAAAGATTAAGAAAGTCCCAGTAATTGTTTAATTTGAAAATAAGTATTCAGTCCAGTAAAAAATAAGAAACTTGGGCTTCCCTGGTGGCGCAGTGGTTGAGAGTCCGCCTACCGATGCAGGGGACACGGGTTCATGTCCCGGTCCAGGAAGATCCCACATGCTGCGGAGCGGCCGGGCCCGTGAGCCATGGCCGCTGAGCCTGCGTGTCCGGAAAAAAAAAAAAAAAAGAAACTTGAAGTAATATACCTGCTTTTATTCAACAGCTTTGATGTAACTTACCAAAAGATTAAAGTATTTTAAACAGTTGAACAAAACATCACCATTTACTCAGTAATGTATTTTATGCAAGAGTTGAGTGTACATAGGTAGCATTTTAAAAGAAAATGTTTGGAGTTTTTATAGGTTCACAAAGAGAATACTTGCTATAACTTCATAGCTTTTTTAGAATTTGGTACATATGTAGAGAATATCTTTCAAGGAGTGCCCAGCCATTTTTTTAAACAATAAGAAATATTTGAGATTATGTCTTTTTTTTTTTAAGTGATGTCTCTGAGTCTCAGAATAAAGGGCAACTATTTTGAATGTAACTTATGGTTTCAGCCATACTGTTAGATTTACCGGGAAGTAATACATTTCTCCCTAGGGTAACTGTTGGTATAGTGTGGTGTGAAGAATGTGGGCTTAGAGTCAATCTGGAATTTGAATGAAGTTTTAGCCAGTTACTAGTTGTGTATTTTTGGAATAGTTGAGGTGTTCGGCTTCAGTTTTTTCATATTCAAAGTGTGGCTGATGATGTTATCAAGGTTGGAGGCTGTTTAGGAAGAATAAATGACATAATACGTATGAAGTATTTAGAACACCATCTATGTCTGGAACATAGTAAGTGCTCAGTACATGTCAAATATTGTTATTTTGTTGTAACCAAATACATGGCTTATATTTATATATTTCTCATTCTATGTATTATCTGATTAGGAGGCCATATCACCTCTCAGAATGAAAAATTCACCTAAGTCAGAAAACTGCTCTTTCAGTGTAAGTTGATTTATACTTCTCCTAGGAGAAATAATGATTTCTGAAGGCTTTTAGCCCCTCCTCTGATACATACAGAGTCCCAAGAAGTTCATTAAATAAGTAGTTACCTCAGTGAAAATACTTACTACTATAATAATAAGTAAAAGTTAAAAAAAATAAAATCAGTAATATTTTTTAAAACTTACTCTTTTTAAAATTTATGACTTTCATACAACAGGATGCTATAATTTTTTTTTTTTTTTTTTTTTTTTGCGGTACGTGGGCCTCTCACTGCTGTGGCCTCTCCCGTTGTGGAGCACAGGCTCCTGATGCACAGGCTCAGTGGCCATGGCTCACGGGCCCAGCCGCTCCGTGGCATGTGGGATCTTCCTGGACTGGGGCACGAACCTGTGTCCCCTGCATCAGCAGGCGGACTCTCAACCACTGCGCCACCAGGGAAGCCCAGGATGCTATAATTTTGATTTTACATATTTTTTTTAATGTGAGTATTCATCCTAATACATTTTAGAGTGTTTGTTAATTCACTGATTCAAATAAAATACTTTTGTGCAGGATTATTTCTTTTCAGTGTCATAAGCTTCAATAATCCTGTTGATAAATTGATTGTAAAGAATTTATTTTTGCAAGATGTATTAGTCAGGGTTCTCTAGAGAAATGGAACCAATAGGGTGTGTGTGTGTGTGTGTGTGTGTGTGTGTATATGTGTATGAAGAGATTAATTGTAAGGAATTGGCTTATGCAATGGAGGCTGGCAAGTAAGGCTGGAAGCTTCCGGACAACTAGGAACAGCTGATGTTTCAGTTTGAAGGCTGTCTGGCAGGAAGAGCCTATGTCCCAGTCAAAGGCCATCAGGTGGGAGAATTTTTTGTTATTTGTAGGAGGGTCAGCCATTTGTTCTGTTGAGACCTTCGCCTGATTGCATGAAACCCACCCGCATTATGGAGGACGTTCTGCTTTTTACAGTCTACCAATTTATATGTTAATCTCATCACAGTACCCTCATAGAAACACCCAGAATAATGTTTAATTAAATATCTGGGCACCCCCGGTACATTCAAATTGACACATAAAATTAACCATCATAGAAGATAAGCAGAAAATAATAAAAGCGAACTCCATTGACTTGACTTACTGATTTTACTTGAGGAACAGCTGGAAGGTGATTTATTTGTAGAGGTCACTCCTTCATATGTGCTTTTGCCATGGCATTGCTCTTACTGTGTGTTTTCAAATTGTCAGAGGCTTAATATGTACTTTGAGTGTAGATATTTTATTTTGCTGTAGCTTTTCTTCCCCATCCACCTTATTTTGATTAAAAAAAATAGAAAATATTTTTTATTTTTTGGAATATATTCTTTACGCCCACCAAGTCTCCACCATCCTATCTGAAAACATTAGCCATTCTAAAGTGCTCTGTAATTTCTGTGTGTTTTTAAAAAATTTGTCCAGGCAGACAAAATGGTAAATTAAGGAATAGTTACTGTTAAGTTACTTGGTGACTTACCCAGTACCTGTATCTTTGTCTTTCTTTTATTTCTTACCTTTGTCTTTCACTGTTCGTAGCATAAATCTACCAGGTGGCTCTTGGTATCTTATCTCTCTAGAAAACCAGTTGTGATCTGGGAATGCAACAGGTGTCTGGTCCATCTTTCCATTACCTAATTTTATATATAAGTTTCAAATCTGAAAGACAAAATGGAAACTGAAAGCAAAATATAAATATTCTTTTTCTTGGAATCAGTCTAAAACTAGCAGAAAAACCTAGTAATTGAAATTCCATAAATTTTATTTTTTTAATGAGTAGTATCTTGTTTTCTGGTAATCATTTGTGTATTTTAAAGGCTGAGATCTAGAACTGAGTTAAATAACTTAAGCATAGTTCTGAAGGGATAAGCACATGAACTTCATAGGGTTAAGGAATTCATCAAATTAACATCTTACAAATACTGACTTTCTGAGAGGAAAGAGAATTTTTTTCCTAGGATATCTAATACAAGTAATTTTTTGTAACTATTTTCTAGAAATTCTTCTGCCATGAAGGCATCATTGTAGTCTCCTTCAATCACTGAATTGCCTTTTAAATGTGACTAGAATATGAACCTATTTTTATGATGTAAGAATTTTGGCTTCTTGGAATAACTGTATGGATATAGAATGTGGAACTGTCCTTGGATTGCTTTACTTTGAATGGATATTTTCTTTCACTATTCCCTTTTCAGTTAATTAAATAGGCTTTATGATAGTGTAAGTGGAGAGTATTTTCAGTATTCTTTAATTTCATAGACTACAAATCATTAAAGAGATCAAAAATTTGAAAATGTATTAAGCCTCTTTTACCAGCACATTGAATCATTATGCACACTTTGTTCTTTTTTCCTGTATATGAGTAAACAAAGTTTTATATCTATATAAACTCATATATACATATATATATGAGTCATAGTGTATCCTTGATGGTAGAAAACTAAAACAATTTAGCTGCCTTAAAACAGGAACATTTTCTGCAACAGAATTTACAGTTTTAATACATTCAACTCAAAGATGTTATTATTTCCTGGATTTGATATATCTGTTGTGAAATTGTAGCAGTAGTATGTAGGACTATTGAGAGGATAAGGTTAGTTAATACATGTAAAAGGCATGGTTCTTGGTAGTTTTAAGTGCTCAGTAAATCTAGTACTTACTGTCACATATCTGAAGAGTACTTTGATATATTGAAGTCTTATGAGGATGATAGTATTTAGGTTAGTTTTTTTTCTTGTAATGGATTTATGCTCCCTCTCCAATTGTGGTAAACAGTTTGCTTCACGCTAGTCATCTGTTATGTAAAATAGGGAGTTTTTTAGTTGTGTATTTTAGTTTCACTAATAAACCACTATAGCCATGTGGAAAGGGGGAGGGAAAGCTGTATGTCTGTGTGTCTTTTGGGAATGTGTCTGATATGTGGGTATAGTAAGGTTTTCATACATATTTAAAAGTATGATGAGGATCAAATATATTAAAATTGTTGCAGTTTCTGTGAAAAAATGGAGTTGTAATATGCATTCTTAATGAATGACCTGAGATAAACTTTCAAGATATTATCAGGGTTGGAAAAAAGTATACTAGCTAAGCACCTATTTAGTGATGAGGAAGAGGATGGTAGGGGAAAAAAGATAGTGGTAAATTCCAACCAGCTAATCTCTCTTCATATTTGAAATGGATACAAACATTTTTACGTTTTAATTTTAATAAATGGTAAAACACTTAGTGACTGCAGCTGGGGTTGGTATTGACAATATGATTGAATAGGTCTTAGTGTGCTTTGATGTTGAACCTCAGCCTTGAAAATTAAGGCATATAAGAAATTCCATAATATGTAGACTAAATCAGGTAGCTCTTTTTGCCTAAATGTCCTTTTGGCTTTGTAGTAAAGAACATAAAAATCCCTTTTCAGTTGATTATTAAAAAGTGTTTAAAAATAAACTGAACAGTTGGGAAGTTGTATATGTTCAAAAAGATACATAATTATGAATAACTTTTTGCTCTTTCCTCATTCAAAATTTACTGTAATGTTAATGATAGACATTATAATAAATAAATTTTGTTGCCTGTATTAATACTCTAAAATTTGGTATACTTTTAATTAACTGTTATATCCCTATTTGTCCTTTCGTGAAATGATGATAACATATAGAGATTTAATTTATTTGAGATTAATTGTTGCCAAGATGCTATATAGTGTGAAGTGTCAGTACTTTTTTCGTTTTTTGATCGTAAACTCTGTATGTGGGTGGTGGCAGAACCACACAGGGAGAAACATTTTTTTCACTGTGTCATAGTTGGTTCTGCTCATACCATGAGATACTGTAGATCCTTTAATAATCCCTTTGAGAGAATTTCATGCTATTTAGGGGGAGTACTTACATATGGGTAATGACAACATTTTAAATTAGGCTATACAATGGGAACGGGAAAGCTTCAGAAATAGTGGATGGTAAGAATGATGTTGATTAATTTTAAGAGGACATATTTACATTTTATATGACTACATATTATGTTTGATTTTGAATCCTATAATGAATTTTAACTGAAAAGATACTACCTTTGATTCTTTGTGGAATTTGGTTCAAGAAACGTGTTTTTGGTGGATTATCAGTTATGTGTCCTAAACTTAGTATATACATATTATATATTTTTCAACTCAAATATTTAGGCATATTTTATTATGATTTTTTCATGTAATTTAATCTTGATAAGTATATCATATTTATAAGATTGTAACTTGTAATTTAACATCATTAAATTAAAGTTATGGGGACTTCCCTGGCAGTCCAGTGGTTAAGACTCTGTGCTTCCAATGCAGGGGGCACGGGTTCCATCCCTGGTCAGGGAACTAAGATCCGACAAGCTGCGCAGTGCAGCCAAAAAACTAAAAAAAAAAAAAAAATATATGTGTGTGTGTGTGTGTGTGTGTGTGTGTGTGTGTGTGTGTGTGTGTGT
>NW_021703780.1:30538138-30538641 GCF_005190385.1 Monodon monoceros
TGTGTGTGTGTGTGTGTGTGTGTGTGTGTGTGTGTGTGTGTGTGTGTATGTATATAAATTAAAGTTACAGTAATGTTTTTGATTAAGAAATTTAAAATAAACTTGGAATTTTGAGCTTCACAGTAAGTTCTTAAATAGAATTCTGAATTTGATTTTATTAATATGTTTGTGCAGTAAGTATAGTAAATGCATTCTTAAAGTTAAAATATTTGCTACTTTGAGACTTCATTGATTCAGAATTTCCTGGAATTTGATATAGCATACAGCTTAGCTTTAGTTTATTTGTTATATAACAAGGTTCTTTTTCTTTCATTTCTGTTTTAAATTATCTTTTAACTTTGAGATGTTTGTAGATTCAAATTTAGTTGTAAAAAATAGTACAGAGAGATGCTGTTTATATTTTACCCAGTTTCCCTCAGTAGCTACATCTTGCAAAAGTGTAGTACACTGTCACAATCAGAATATTGACATTGATAAAATCCACTTACCTTATTCAGATTTCT
>NW_021703780.1:30538741-30561039 GCF_005190385.1 Monodon monoceros
GCAGTTTTACTTGTACTCATTTGTGTGTGTGTGTATTTTTATTGCATATAGTTCACTTGTGTGTGCATTTCATTACGCATAGTTCCGTATATCTAATACTACAGTCAAGATACAGAACAGTTTCATTACCACATGATTCCTTTTATTACCTTTCTATAGCTGCTTCCCATGTCTGCCATCCCCATCCTTATCTCCTGGCAACCACGAATCTGTTCTTTATTTCTTTAATTTTACCATTTTAAGAAAGTTAAGTGGATTTCTACAGTATGTTATCTTTGGTATCAGGTTTTTCATGCAGCATAATTCCACGGACATTCATTCAAGTTGTCGCATGTATCAATAATTCATAGCTCTTTATTGCTGAGTAGTATTCCATGGTATGGCTGTACCACAGTTTGTTTAATATTCACCCATTGAAGGATATCTGGGTTTTTGGTTTGTTTTGGGTTTTTTTTTTTTTTTTGCAGTTTTTGGCTATTACAAATAAAGCTTCTGTGAACATTTTTTTATAGGATTTTGTGTGAAAATTAGTTTTAAATTTCTCTGGAATAAATACCCAAAAGCATGATTGCTAGATCATATGGTAACTGCATATTTAGCTTTTTAAGAAACTGCTAAGCTATTTTCCAGAGTATCTGTACTATTTTACATTACCATCAACAATGTGTGAGTGACCTGTTTTCTCTGTATCCTTGCCAGCCTTTGGTATTGCTGCTGTTTTTTATTTTAGTGATTCTGATAGGCACTTAGTGATAATTTTGGGGTTTTCATTTATGTTTTCCTAATGGTTAATGTGTTGGACATCTTTTCGTGTGCTGATTTGCCATCTGTATATCCTTTTCTGTGAAGTGTTACCTTTTGCTGTTTTCTAATTGGATTATTTGTGGTTTTACTGTTGAGCTTTGAGAGTTCCTTTTAGATGTACGTACTAGTCCTTTGTCAGATATGTGGTTCACAAATATTTTCCTCCCATTTTTTTTCTTGTTGTTGCTTGTCTTTTCATCCTGTTAACAGGGTCTTTTATAGAGCAAAAGATCTAATTTTTATGAAGTCCAATTTATAATGTTTCCTTTTGTGGATCATACTTTGGGTATCAAGTCTAGCCTTTACATCCCAAAGATTTTCTCCTGTTTTTTTTTCCTAAAATTCTGATGTTCTCCATTTAGTACTGTGATCCATTTTGAGTTAATTTTTGTATAAGGCATGAAGTTTAGGTTGAGATATATTTCTTTGCCTATTGTGTGCAAATGCTCCCTCACCATTTGTTGAAATGGCTATAATTTCTCCATTGTACTGATTTGTATTTGTGAATCAGTAGACTATATTTGTGTCTATATCTGTGTTCTTTGTTTCATTCCATTCCACTGTTCTGTGTCTCTATCCATGCAGCAGTATCACAGTGTCTTGATTACTGTACCTAAATATAGTCCTTGATATCATGTAGAGTGAGTCTTCCTACAATTTGTTTCTTCTTTTTTTAAAAATTTATTTATTTATTTATTTATGGCTGTGTTGGGTCTTCGTTGATGTGCGCAGGCTTTCCCTAGTTGCAGCGAGCGGGGGTTACTCTTCGCTGTGGTGCACGGGCTTCTCACTGTGGTGGCTCCTCTTGTTGCAGAGCACGGGCTCTAGGCGTGTGGGCTTCAGTAGTTATGGTACATGGGCTCAGTAGCTGTGGCTTGCGGGCTCTAGGGCACAGGCCCAATAATTGTGGCACACAGACTTAGTTGCTCCACGGCATATGGGATCTTCCTGGACCAGGGCATGAACCTGTGTCCCCTGCATTGGCAGGCGGATTCCCAACCACTGCCCCACCAGAGAAGTCCTCTTTCTTCTTTTTAAAGATCATTTTATCTATTCTAGTGCTACAGTGTGGAATAAGATTCCTCATGTCTACAAACAACCTTGCTTTGATTTCAATAGGTATTGCATTAAACCTGAAATTCTGGGATAACTGGCATTTTTTATTATGTTTATTATCTTTCAGTCCATGAAAACAGTGTCTCTCCATTTATCTGGGTCTTCCTTGGTTTCATTCATCAACATTTTATACTTTTCAGTATATAGCTCCTGTTCATATTTTATTAAACTTATATCTAAGTATTTCATTTTCTTTGGAATTATTATAATTTGGCATATTTAAAATTATTTTCACATGTTCATTTTTAGTGGTTAGAAAAAACTTGATATTTGTGTGTTGATCTTGTATTCTGTAACCTTAGTGACCTCATTTATTAGTTCTAGGAGGTTTCTTGGTAGACTCTGTGGAGTTTTCTTTGTAGAAAATAGTATTTTCTAAAAACAGTTACATTTCTTCCTTTTCAATCTATATGCTGCTTGTTTCTTTTTCTTGCCTTATTGAAATTTCTAGAAGTTCTAGTAGTATGTTGAGTAAGAGTGATGAAATGGACATGTATGCCTTGTTCCCAGTCTTTGGGAGAAAGAATTTAGTCTTTTACCATTAGGTCCAACGTTAGCTCTAAGTTTTGTGCAGATACTCTCTATCATGTTGAGGAAGCTTCCCTGTATTCCTAACTTGCTGAGAGTTTTTAATCATGAAATGATGTTGGATTTTGTCAAATGTCTTTTTCTGCCTCAATTGATAGGATCATATTATTTTTCTTTGTTAGCCTGTTAGTATGATGGATTACATTAGTTTCTTAAACTGATGAACCATCCTTGCATATCTGGAATAAATCTCACTTGACCATGATGTATATGTAGTTAGGTTTGATTTACTAATTTTTTTTTTTTTTAACATCTACATTCATGAGAGAAAATGAACCGTGGTTATCTTTTTCTGTTAATATTTTGTCTGGTTTTAGTATCAGGATAATATTAGTCTTATAAAATGAGAATCATTTTCTCTATTCTTTTTCTTGAACAGATTGTGAAAATTGATGTTATTTCTTTTCCACATGTTTGCTTGAATTCTCTACTGAAAACATTTCGGCCTGGTGATTTTGGGGGTAGCTTTTAAATTTTTTAGTTATTATAGGACAATTCATATTACCTATTTCATCTTGGTTATGTTTTGGTAGTGTTTGATTTTTAAGGAATTAGTCTCTTTCTAAATTGTCAAATTTATAGCATGAAGTTGTTTGTAGTATTCCCTTATTATCCTTTTAATGGCTGCATTGTCTGTAGTGATGTCCTCCTTTTCATTCCAGATGTTTGTGATTTGTCTTTTATCTATTTTGTCAGTCTTCCTAGAAGTTTATCAATTTCATGCATTTTTTTCCCCTAAGAGCCAGCTCTTTTATTGATTTTCTCTATTTTCTTACTTTCAGTTTTTTGTCTTTATTTTTTCCTTTCTTTTGCCTGCTTTGGGTTTATTTCCTCTTCTTTTTTCTAGCTTTTTGAGATAAGAACTTAGATCATTCACTTTATACCATACTTTTTTCTGATGCTATTAGCATGTAATGCGCTCAGATTCTTTCTCTACACTGCTTTTGTCACATCGAACAAAAATAGATGTGTTCTGTTTTTATGTTGTTTCAGTTTTATGTATTTTAAAATTTTTGTTGTGACTTTCTCTTTGATCCATGGATTATTTGGAAGTGTACTATTTAATTTCTACGTGTTTAGAGATTTTTTTCATTATCTTTCTGTTATTGAATGCCAGTTTGATTCCATTATGTTTAGATGACATGATCTGTATGACCTTAAATATATTGAGATTTACTTTATAGCCTAGGGTATAGTCTGTTTTGGTGGATGTTCCACAGGCACCATTGTTGGGTGGAGTATTGTATATGTTTCAGTTTGATCCTGTTGGTTGTGCTGTTCAAATTTTCTATATCCTTTATAATTTTCTGATGAATACTTCTGTCATTTGCTGAGAAGCGGTTGTTGAGCCCCCAGTCATAATTGTGAATTTGTCTCTTTTTGCAGCTCTATTTTTCCCTTATGTATTTGGAGACTCTTGTTTATTGTTGTGTGAACTTTTGTAGGATTGTTATGTCTTCCTTGCGGATTGGTCCTTTCATCATTATGTAGTATCTTCCTTTGCCTCTTGCAATTTTCTTTGTTCGGGAATGTAGTTTATCTGATATTAATATAGTCACTCCTGCTTTTTATTAACTAATATCTACTTGGTATGTCTTTCTTCAAGCTTTTGCTTTCAAAGAATTATTTTCATGTGTTTTTAACCACTCTGCCAAACTGTGCTATTTTAATTGGTGAATTGTTACCATTTCCGTTTAAGTTACTTATTAATATGTGATGGCTTATCTTTCACTTTATTTTTTGTTGTTTGTTATTTTCCTTCTTCTCATTTCTCTGTTTCTCTTTTCTGGCTTTCCTATGTGTACTTGAACATTTTTTGGGATTAAATCTTGGTATTTTTATAGTATTTTTGAGTGTATTTTCTATAATTCTATATAATTTTCATAGTGGTTGGTTGCTTTGAGTATTAAAATATACATATATGAGCTATCTTAATTTACTGGTATCAACTATTTTTTACTTCAAGTGACATGTAGAAGCCTTATTTCTGTTTAGGTCCCTTTACCTTCCTCCCTTTTGCATATCATGTTTAGTATCAGATGGTGTTATAGATTTTGTTCTAATCATCAAATATGATTTATAAAACTTGGGGGAGTGATAGTCTACTGTACATACCCATAGTTCTGCTTTTTCCTTGCTTGCACTCTGAGGTTCCTTGTTTTTCATTTATTTTTTATTTTATTTTATTTTACTTTTATTTTTTTTTTTGCGGTACGTGGGCCTCTCACTGCTGTGGCCTCTCCCGTCGCGGAGCACAGGCTCTGGACGCGCAGGCTCAGCGGCCATGGCTCACGGGCCCAGCCGCTCCGCAGCATGTGGGATCTTCCCGGACCAGGGCACGAACCCGTATCCCCTGCATCGGCAGGCGGACTCTCAACCACTGCACCACCAGGGAAGCCCATTTCTTTTATTTTTGACAGGCTTTTTTTAGCCAGTTATCAAGGACAAACTCCTTCATTTTGTTTTTAAATACAAGATTATGGTTTCAAAGTAACTGTAAATGTACTATATACTAAAGACATTGTATGTTTTAGTGGTATGAGGGACATTAAAACATTTTCTTATACAAATGAGATATTTTGTACTTGGTGAGAATGAATAAAAATAGTTTTGGACTGTAAGAAAGTGCTGTAAGAGCATGTCTGATTACACTGTCCTAGCTTTGAAATAATGATGGTAAGAATGAGTAAGAGCTGTTTTCCATACTTTTTGTTATTAACGTTAAGGGACGATCACAGTGTTGTAATTAGGCTGCTGATTAGTATGTTCATCTGTGCAGACTTCTACTGTACTAATAGTGTCTTATTAATAATGCACACAGTTTGTACTTAACCTGTAATGTTCCCCACCAATTCATATTATAAGTGAAAGAGAGTAAGATTTTCACGTTGAGATGTCAAAAAATAGTGTGAGTTTTAAAGGTCTTTCTTGTTTTGGGGTTTCTTAAATTAACTGGAGCTCTGTCTCTTTGACAGTATATCTATATAAGGTGATGGCTGTTAACTTTGTAAATAGTTACATGTGAATTTTGGTACCTTGTAGTAAGTTATGATTATAAAAATTGTTGATACTTATGTTTTATGTGAAAGCATTTGACTTCTGTTCAGTTGTATAAACAGATGCTATTGACTGTCCTTAATGTTGTCACAAACGTGTTTTTTCTGAATTTTCACAAATGTCTGGAATGGGATAACATTTATTCTCTATTTCAAAACGGTCTATACTTTATGATCAAAATTTATGTATTTTTAGTGTTGTAAATTAATAAATTCATCTCTAGACAAAAATTTCTTTTAGATAATGATGATTTCCTTTTATTAGTTTTTTATTATTGTCAGTTTTTTGATTGCTGTCCATCAAATCGCTCTCGCATTTGGCATAATTTATACTTTTCTTCATTTTTATATCATTTTTCCTGTTATTTTTTTCCTGTTATTTTCGCTTCTCTGTAACTACATGGATTGGGAATGTGTGTGGTCAGATATTTAAATTTTTTTCATAACGTGTTGTGGAAAACCCATTTCTTTCTTCTGAGCTGTTATGTACTTGGGTGGTCACTGAATCGTTTGATACCATAGCTGTGAGCTATGTTTGCTCATTTATACATTGCTTTATTGTTTAAAATCTCTTCCTGGAGTTAATTGCTTTCAGTCTATTGACTTGTTTTTTTTTCTTTAAGTTTCCCAATCTCAAAAGTCTTTTGAATGCTGTTGTGTTGGCATAGTTGTTCACATTATTGATGTGGATTTTTATCTTTGAGTGGTAAATTTTGTAAATTTACACAAATTTTAGAAACTTCGAAATAAATCCTAGTACCAACTTTCAAGTTGGTACTAACTTTCAATAGTACCAACTTTCAAGATTCTCCGTAGTATAGTAATTCCTGTATGAGAATTTAAGAGATCTTTAGGTTAAAATGATAGTGCTTTTGTACTGAAGACTATTATCTTAATTCTCAATTTGGAGTAATTTTTTATGACTTAGACTAAAAATCTTCCTAGTGACCCAAGAAGATTATTTGCTAAACAAATTCAGGATGATTTTTTTTCTTTTGATCTTTTCTGTATTACACACATATTCAATATATTTCAAAATTATCTTTATAATCAGAAAGATGAATAAAACTTTTAATTTTGGAAACAAAGACATAAAACCTTTTTAAACCTGTGATAGGTTGTGGACATCTTTCCTTGTCATTACTTACAAGTCTCCTTTTTTATTTTTATATCTGCATAGTTATCTATTCTTGGCAGTCTCTATTGGACATTTGGATTGTTTCCAGCTTTTAAATATTTTAGCCAACACTTAATGGACTTCTTTGTTCCTGATAATTTGTTCAATTTATTATTACAGGATATATACCTGGAAGTGAAACCACTGTTTCAACAAGGTTGGTCATTTAAAGTTGTGATGAATTTTACCAGATTGCTTTATGAATGTATTGATTTATACTCTTATTAAAACAGTGGCTATGAAAACTTGTTTCTCTGACAGCTTTACCAACACTAGTGTTTATCTGTTTTATTATTACCAATATAGAATTATAGTGTATTTAATTTACAATTTTTTTTTAGTAAACATAAACATTTTTTCAAAGGTTTGGGCTATTTATAGTTGCTCTTCTGTGAGTTACAAACAGTTCATTCTTCTCTTGAGGCATTGATCTTTTTCATATTAAATTTAAATGGCTTTTTATGTGTTATAGTATGTGTTATAGATAGTAATCCACTTTGTAATATGCATTTGTCGTATTCTTCATCCAGCAGTTTGCTTTAGATTCAGTTGAACACCAGAATGCTTGTGTTGAGGGGTCTTGTTGTTTCAAAATCATACTCAGTCTCTCTAGACACATTGTGTGGTGACGTGCTCAAGCTAAATGAGTCTGAACATACACTGAATCTGAACATACACTGACAGGGCATATACATAGTTGAATTGTGTGGCAAACAGAATTGTTTTCTTTTTCTGACTCCTGTTTTGCAGCATTGAGGAGAATGGCACTTGTATGGCTAAACTGGTGTGTGTGTGTGTGTGTGTGTATTTTTTGAAAAATTTTTCTCCAATTTTTTTATTGTGACAAAATACGCATAGCATAAAATTTCATCATAATCATTTTTAAGTGTACAGTTCAGTGTTATTAAATACATTCATAATGTTTCTCAAGTATTGCTACCATCTATCTTCCTAACTCTGTCTTGTAAAACTGAAACTCGAGAGCCATTAAACAATAATTCGCAATCCCCTCCCTCCTTCAGCACGTGGCAGCCACCATTCTATTTTCTGTCTCTATGATTTTGACTTCTTTAAGTACTTTATATAAGTGAAGTCATACAGCATTTGTCTTTTTGTGACTGAATTATTTAACTTAGCATAATGGACTCCAAGTTCATCTCTGTTGTAGCATGTGTCAAAATTTCTTTCCTTTTTAAGTTTGAATGATATTCCATTGTTATATTCCACACTTTGCTTATCCATTTATTCTTAGATGGATACTTAGGTTGCTTCCATGATTTACCTATTATGAACAGCGCAGCTATGAACGTGGGTGTTCAGATGTCTCTTTGAGACTCTGCTTTCAGTCATTTTGCCTATGTACCTAGAAGTGAATTTCTGGGTTGTATGATAATTCTATTTAAAATTTTTAGGAACTGCCATACTGTTTTCCACAGCACTGTACCACAGGAAGCTTTAGAATCTGTAAAAGGCACCTCAAGCCTCTGGAAGGAATGCAGGCCTATTGACACTTTGTTTTTCGCCAATTGAAGCCCATTTCCAACTTCTGATCTCTAGAGCTATAAGATAGTACATTTGTGTTGTTTTAAGCCTCCTGGTTTGTGTCATCAGCAGTAGGAAAATAATGTAGCCATTAAGCCAATATCAGCAATCCCTACCTCTGGGCTTCTCGTTATATGAAAGCAAACCAACCAAAACGCTTATGTGTTTAAGTCTTCCTTATAAACAGCCATGAACAATTCTAGCAGAGAGGAGAAATTTCCCCATTTAATGCCTCTTTAGAACCATTGATATCAGGTTAAGATTATGTGTTTGCAGACGGTTTTATTTAACTCAGCTATGAAACTGTCTAGGCCTGTTGTGTGTGTGTCTGTATGTTTGTGTGTTTGTAGAGGGGTAAGGGTTTGGTTTGCTTTTTTACCTGCAGATTGAGTTTCTTTAACAGCCATGGGTCTATTTAGGTTTACTATTTCTTTTTTATTCATTTTATTAAATTACAATTTTCTAGGAAACTGTCCAGTTCATCTTGTTTTCAGATATATTTTACTAAAGGTATATATAGTATTTTCTCTGTGTATGGTAGTGTTGTCCTTTTCATTCCTAATACGGTGTCTTCCTTTTGCTTGATCAATCTTGTGTAAACTATTTTCAAAGAAGTAACTTTTAGTTTTGATGATACTAATATTTCTCATTGTTTTCTATTTCATTGTTTTTGCCCTCATAGCTGTTTCTTTTCTTTGCCTTTCTTTGGATTCACTCCCTACCTCTGCAGCATCTTGAGTTAGAACACAGATCACATCGATATTTCATCTTCTAAAGTATGCTTTTTTGCCTTTTTTCTATAGTTTTAGTTGTATCCCACATTTTGGTATGATTCTGACATCAATTCCAATGTGTGTGCTTTTTTCCACACCACCAAGCCATATCCCACAGGTTAATGGCTCACTCCTTCAAGACTCCCCACTCCCTCCACTTCACATGTCAGTCGCAAGTCCAGGTTGTTACCAGTGCTTCTGACTGACCAGCCACACATCGTGCCATTAGTCCCCTCTCGTGAGTTCAATTAATTTGCTTGAGCGGCTCACAGAACTCAGAGAAACATTTTACTTACTAGGTCACCAGTTTATTATAAAAGGATATAACTCAGGAACAGCCAGATGCATAGGGCCTGGTATGTGGGAAGGGGCACAAGAACTCCATGTTCTCTGAGCGCACCACTCACCTGGAATCTCCATGTTTTCAGAGCCCTGAAGCTCTCTGAATCTAGTCCTCTTGGGTTTTTATGGAGGCATCAATACATAGGTATGATTGATTAAATCATTAGCCATTGGTGATAGAACTCAATTTCCAGGCCTCTCCCCTCCCCAGTGGAGGTAGGGAGATAGGAGTGCTGGACTGAAAGTTCTGACCTTGGCAACCAGCCTCATCTTTAGGTTACCTAGGGGCTTTCCAAGTCACCTCTTTAACACAACAAAAGAAACCTTTGTTACTCTAAACACTTAGGATGTTACAGAGTTTTAGGAGGTCTGCCAGGAACTGGGGTGAAGATCAAATACATATTTTTTATTATAAATCACAGTATCACATTTGGTACATGAGCTTTCATTGTCAGCCAATTCTAAATATTTTCTAATACCTATTATAATTTCTTTTTTGAGACATTTATTTGACATTGTATTTTTAAATTTCTCAACATTTGAGAGTTTGGGTTACATTTTTATTTGTTTCAAATTTAATTGCATTTTAATGGGAAAATGAGATCATTATATTATCCTCTTACATCTGTGACCTTATCAAATTACCTAACTTCCCTGAACTTTACCTTCTCTACTCATAAGATAATAATTTTTCCCTTTTGGGTTTTAAAGTCTTGTGAGGTTAAAATCTCTGTAGAGTTGATTAATATGTAAATGGATATGTGTAGTAATGGATACTTTCTGGATCCAAACATCTTGTCTTTCACCTTACTTTAGTTACTAATTTCCCTGGTCCCACTTTTAATCTTGTTATTATCAATATTGGCAACGATTTTATAAATTCAGTTTCAAGACTTCTACTCTTTGATCACTTCTGTTTCTCTTTATAGCATACCTCTTTACTGTTCCAATTTAACAAACCCATTGATTTGGCCACTTTTTTATTCTCTTGTCCTTGAATTCTTACCTTCCTCCTTTACCCATCTATAGACTATAGTTTGTCATTATAATCATCACAATGCAGATGCTCTCAACTCTTCAGTCTCTTTTGCTCTTTCTCCTTCCTCCCTCCTCAGTTCTTTTGGTCCTCTCTCCCTCCTTCCTTGGATGAAATTCACCTTTCTGCCTTCTCTGTGCTTACATAGGCACAAGTCAGTGTGTCTGAAGAAAACACACAATACTGATGTTTTGATTTAAATCATGACCACTAATCTCAACTTGTACTTCTTTGCAAACTTTCATTTTCCTAGTCCACTCCCTATTCCATTTTTTAAAATAACCATTTCATACATTCTCCTTTCTTCATAAACCTTCAACACCTCTTCCCTTATCCTTACTCTCAGTTGCTAACTTTGCTCTCTATTTCATTGAGAGGATGAAACTGTTTACTAGAAAATTTAAGTAAGTTCCCAGCACCAAATATACATACCCATTTGTATCTGTCTATGCCCACTTCGCTCTTACTGTGGATGAACTATCTGTACTCCTATCTAAGGCCAACCCCTGCACATATGCATTTGATTCTATTTTCTCTCACCTCCTCAAACACATTACACTGGCATTTCTTTTCGTTTCTTATTTTACTGATCAACAGCATATGAAGTTGCATAAGTTTCCTCTTAAACCGTAAACAGCGGCAACAACCACAGCATACTGATCGTACATCACTCTCACCATCCCCACTACTCTGCTCCCTTTTTAACAGGACTCTTCAAAAGAGTTGTCTGTTCTCACGTCTCCAGTTACCTTCCCTTTCCCTTGAATTCACTTCATTCAGATTTTTGCTGCCATCACTCCACCAAAAGTGCACTGCTCAGGGTCACCAGTGACCTCTGTATTGCTAAATCTAGTGGGCATTTTTCAGTGCTTACCTTCCTTGACCTGTTAATAGCATTTGACACAGTTGATCACCTTTCTTGTTGAAAGACATTATTCGTTTGCATTTGAGAATCTCACTCTTCTATTTACCTATTTAGTCACTTCTACTCATCTCTTGGATGTTGGTTGCTTCTCATCTCCTGGTCCCCTGAACAGTGGGGTGTACCCTTCCCTATCTTATTTCTCGCCTTATTTGTCTTATTTATCACTGTTTGACACTGTAAATATTTAACTTATTCATTCATTCATTCATATTTTATCACTTTCCCCTACTAAAGTGTTTTTTTCATGAAGGTGGATATTTTAGTCAGTTTTGTTCCCTGCTCTATCCCTGGCGCTCAGTAAATATTTGTTAAGTGAATGTTACCATTCTGCACATGTAGGAAGGCAAATAGCTAGAAATTACTGTAACCAGGTTTTTTTTTTCCAGTAAGCTTTATGACCTATATTCAAACTCCTGCAGTCTGAGTGTAGAGCCCTGTCATAAGCCCTTGTACACTATAAGGTCTCCTCTGAAGATAGTTGGAATAGAGCTGGACTAGAAGGAAAAGGGGTGCGCTGAGCTGCTAGTGGTCTAGTTCCTGGCCTACCACTAACTTTGATGTGTGACCTTGAACAAGTTGCTTACTTTTTTGAGTTTCATTTCCTCATCTGTAAAATGCAGGTTGTAGGGTATATGTTATCTAATGTCTTTCATAACCTCAGTAATTTTATGTTGTGTAATTGTGAGATTTTATGCCAAGATTGAATGTACCTAAGAAGTACAGAGAATGCGTCAGATATAAAGATGGCTCCTATAGTTTACACTTAGCAAACTAAGAACACGAAGTTCTACTCTACTGTGTCTGATGTGCCTCGGGAACTTAGGCCATGCAGCTTTGGACCTCTGGTTTAGATCGGCAGAGAGGAGAGGTGTAGAGCATCCTGCTTGAATGATGATGTACTTTTGAGAAAACTTATCAAAGAAGAAGGACGTCTACTAGGTTGAATAGGTGTTTGGGGCAGGCTGTAGAAGGAGGATTTTAAAAACCAGGGAGGGGAATTTGGTTTTGTTATGATATTAAACTGGAATCCATCAAAAATTTCTGTTACGGATACAACAAAAGTACTACGTGAAAGAGAGTTCAACGTGGGTGTTTTTAAGGAAGGGGAGATTGGAGTTAAGTAAGCTGCATAGGATTAATTACAGTAGTAGTAGTAATTACTACAGTAGCTGCTGTAGTAATTCCAGGAACTAAAAGGATCTAGATCTGCTTTAGCCTGGCAGCAGTGGAAATGGGGATAAGGGAGGGAGGAATACCAGGATCTGGTGACTGATTAGATGTGGAGGAAAAAAGGAAGCAGAGAATTAAGATGATTTGAGGTTTTAGCCAGGGTTACCAGGGTGGTTTCTATTAGTATGTTAGGATGTTAGAAGTGATGGCTGGAGGAAGGGATCCAATATGAATGGATGGCCTACAGGTCAGAATTTGGAA
This sequence comes from Monodon monoceros, assembly GCF_005190385.1. Lineage (NCBI taxonomy): Eukaryota > Metazoa > Chordata > Mammalia > Artiodactyla > Monodontidae > Monodon > Monodon monoceros. The sequence continues at coordinate 30,551,532 of NW_021703780.1, forward strand.
ATTATTTAGCACAGAGGTTTTCAGGGGTTTTTTTTTTTCCCCAAATGAAATGTGTGAAGACACAACATGTAAAAATGCATAAAAGTGAAGCTGATTTGGTTGGATCCAGGGCAGAAGTTTGTGGTAAATGGGACCGACATCTTGCTGGCTGGCCCTCCTCCTGTCCTTTGAGGCACCTTGTTGAATCTGAGGGCTCTGATGAGTATAGTCAGAAACTTCTGAAGTAAATCATCTGTAAATGCTCCTCTAGATTGAATATTTGGTGACCTGAGAGTCTGTTACATCCTCTGAGTTTTCTGGGCGACAACATCTTCTTGTGTCTCCTTGCCTTAGCATTTAGCAAATATTTATTATTTCAGACGCTTGTCTAGGCCCTGGGGAATGGTAGAATACAAAAAAGATACAGTCCCTCCCCAATAGAACTTACAGTTTATTATTATAGAAAGCCACCACTTAAAAGATAATAAAAGGCCATCAAATAACTATAATCCGTAAAGTGCTGTGACAGTGAAGTAGTAGTTGATCTGAGCTTTTAAGAGCACCTTGCTTAGGGCTTCCCTGGTGGCGCAGTGGTTGAGAGTCCGCCTGCCGATGCAGGGGACACGGGTTCGTGCCCCGGTCCCGGAAGATCCCACATGCCGCGGAGCGGCTGGGCCCGTGAGCAATGGCCGCTGAGCCTGTGCGTCCGGAGCCCGCGCGTCCGGAGCCTGTGCTCCGCAACGGGAGAGGCCACAACAGTGAGAGGCCCGCGTACCGGAGGCCACAACAGTGAGAGGCCCGCGTACCGCAAGAACACCTTGCTTAGTCTGAGGGATTGAGGAGGGATGATCAAGGAGGACGTCTTTGTGAATGTTACAGTTGGGCTTGTTGGAGATAAAGAGATACAGAGAGCAGGTTGTATCTGCTGCTAGTGTATAAGACTTTATGAAGTTAGCTGTTAAGAAAGGCTTATGGACAAAATTGTTTAAGCAGTCTTCCTAAACTGGACATTTGACTGCTTTATGCAAGAGATTATTGGTTAAAACCAATCCATTAATGTTGTAAATGCTTTTGAATTTACTGTTAGATAAATAATAACCTTAAATTTTCATTATTGTAGATTTTTGCTTTTTAAATATGTTTCATCAAGAAGTGCATAAGGCCTTCACTCTTTTCCTTTCTTCTCTTTGTCCTCTCTTTATCCTTTCTCTTATAATAATTACTTTGATTTGAATACACCCTCAATCTGAAACTTCTTTGAACTCATTCATAATTATGTGAAATATAATTTTGTAGACATTCCAGTGAGAATATCATTGTTAATTCAGAGATCCCTAGGTCATACTTTAATACTGCATATTTATTTTTAATTTATAATTCTTGAGTAGATCAAAATAAAAGTAAAATTTTGAAAATTGATAGGATTCATTTTAGCATCTGAATTTGCAAACTTTGTATTGGAGAAGATATATTCAAAGTGAAATTAAAAGTGAATTCACATTGATTCTAAAATATGATGTATCCCATTTTAGGAAGTTGCCTGAAGGTCAGTTAAAATCAAGTGGAGTTTCAGAAACGTTGGAAATAACTGATGTAAAATGTTGATTAGGTATGCATATGATACTGTTTTTTAACATGTTAACATAATTTGAAAATTTGAACTATATTTTATGAGCTTAACTAGTTGTAAATTAAAACAAAATAAAACTACAATATTTTAAAAACTAAGCATAAGGCGTTTTGGTAAAGTTTAAGAACATGAATGTTTTAGTTGGAACAGATGTGAAAGACATATTATTTTAAAGGAAAATGAGGTCCACAGCTATCTGTTTGGAAATGTCTTTCAATTACAGTGGCGTCCATGAATGTTGGATTTGAATGAAGATTTGGCTAGAACTTTTCTATATCCTATTCTGTATTTCCTTTAGAGTAAGAAATAGCATGTGTGAAATACATTTACTATAATCCATTCCATACTGTGTAATAAAAATTTTGTGAAGAATGATTATGTACGGTATGAAATTATCCCGATTATATGTTCTTTTCACTTTTAGCTAGCTAGTATTTTAAAGTTTATATAAATGTTATAGAGTGTGTTGATATATTAATTTATTTTTCAAAATGGGAATATGGAATAACGTACTCTCATTATAGATAATCACATTCCATTGGTGGTGTAACTTCCTGTATGTAGCCAAACATGAAACATTGTTCACTGCAAAAGGAATAAGAGATTTACCTGAGTGAACAACAACCCAGCAATTAGAAATGAATTCTTGCTGAATGAGACATTCAGGGGAATTGCTGAACAATATTATTTGCATTTAACAATTCTTGTATTAAATTCTAGAAACAATATTATTTGCATTTAACAATTCTTGTATTAAATTCTTGTATTAAATGGCCTTTAGTTTTTTAAAATGCAGGATAATTGAGTCAGTTGAACAGGGTAACTTTTAGTTCACAGTAAAAGTAAAGTGAATGATTGCTATATTATCTATATTATTATTCATTTAAACTTACATATTAAAATTTCAGTGAATAAAATGTGGTTTAATATATATTGAATTATTTTATGATTTAGGTTACTAATCATCAGAAAATATTTTTATGCTTGATTTTAATGAGTTTAGTTATATTGAAATCCTCATGTTGTTCCCGTAAGGAAGTTGTATTCATGTGCTTGTGTGTATATGTGCACATATGACTGTTTAATTTAGATCAAGTCTATTCAAACTTTAGAATAGGTAAACATTTGATTTTATTCCTTTGAATGTAGAAGATACATAATATATAGAATGGCCATTTGTTACAAGTACTGTACAATAACTTTATTTAAGGTTTAAGGTATGTATGTATGCTTATATAATAATCTTTTACATATTTGATCCAGGCATTATGTTAATGAATACCACATTTTTCTTCAAATTTTAAAAAGTCATGTTTTACTACGATGCTTACTTACAAGGACAGACCTCAAGAGCATGGGCTTAGGAACCAAACAGCCTGCTGATGAATAACTGTGGGACTTTTAGTAAGCTACTCACTCCTAGTAAGTTACTTTTCATCATCTATAAAGTGAAGGGGTGCTTTGACGATTAAGTTCAAAAATATAAAGTCTTTAACATCTGTACCTTGCATGTAATAAGTGCTATCAGCATAAAATATATGTGAGATTATTATACTAGCTGCACTTAAATATGTGATTTTGGAATCTTGAAAGTCTGCTAATTTTAAAAAATGTGAGTCAAAATTAGATCTGCTTTAGCTATTTTACTGGACATTTTGATTGTGGGCTCGTTTTTCATTAATGTATTAATTTATACTTGTTTTCATTTAACATTGGGCAATTTAACTGTCATTTAATATTGGTAACTTTTTAGAAATAGACAATAAAATATACCTGACAATTATATGGACAATATTTTCTACAGTAATCCAATTAGAGAACAAATTTCAAGATGCTTATTATGGAGACCCATAGCATTTGATCAAACATGGAACTCATTATATTCACATATTAGTTTCATTAATATTTGCTGAGTTAAATAGAAAATGTTACATAAATGTATCATATAAACGTATAGATGTGTTATTGCTAATTAATTTTTAAAATTATTAATATTTTATTTCCTCCATCAACTTGCTTTTCTTTTATCTCTTATCTGTTGCATAGAGTAATGTTTGTTACAGTCTGTGATTTCATCGAAGGGTGATGCAGCATTTGATTGTCTCCCTTTGCACATATCTATATGGATTGAAGCTAGATGGTGTTTAAGATGCAAACTGACTGACTTTCCTTGGAACAGAAAAATTTTTGTCAGTTAAGCCACAGACTCAAATAAGGCTCTGGTCTTAAAGAAACATAATTTTTTTTTTTAATGTTTAACTGATCTTTGAGAAATCTTGAGTTTAAAGTCATGCATTGCAAAAAAGGAAAACATTTCTGAATTATGAATGCTTTTTGTACTGTAGACAGATAAAAGATATTCCTTTTAGAGTTAAAGATAGAAAAAAAACACCCATAGCGAAACAGAAAATGTGTTATAGGTTTAACAGTGGTTTCAAGTAATGTGAAAAATTATGCTACTGTGAAACTACTGAAGAATCATCATCTAACTATTGAATTACCTACAAATGTCAATCTTCAATATTTGGTGGGGTTTGTTGCCTGACCATAATGTAGGAAAAATAGTCTATTGGATTACCAAGTATTTTTGGTATATACTTTGTTCCAAAACAAGTGACTTTTTTCACTATAAGCCCATGAAATGTTTTTCATGTGGTTAAAGAGTAAATGTGCAAATAATATTTTTTTCGTAAAATTATTTTAAGTGCTGCTGAACTGTGAAGATTCATGCTTTAATTGGTAATCTCTCAGATGATCAGAGTAGGTCTCAGGTTACATTATTTGTACATGATTTAAGTTTGTAATGGTGTGATAAAATATTTTAAAATTAAGCTGAATTTTTTTTTTTCTGGCAAGGAAAAATAGACTTAACTCTGTATTAGAGGTATTCATTAACTATATACATACTTTACTCCAACATAACAACATTTAAAATAGATCCATCTTGTTATCCTTGGGTAAATAAATTCTGAAATATAAAATTATTTATATTTCTAATTTTAAGGAGACTCCATCCCTAAAGATGACAGCAGTCTTAATAAGCACTTAATATTTCTTTTCTTATGATTTTAATATGTTATAAAATAGCACAAATATTTGTAAAAGAAGTAACAGTACAGGAAATAAAGTGTTATAATCAGTCTGTTGTGCTTTTCTTGCATTTTTCTGTGATTGAATTCCATATTTTTCAGAGCTTAGAATAAAAGATATGATTAGAAATTAATGTGTCTACTCAAAAAGAATAGGTAACTGTTTCAATAACTAAGACATTAGTGTTCCAAATGTTATAATTTCAGGTAGTGTGACTTAACTCGGAGTAACTCAAGGACTATGTATATAGAATTAACAAGTTATATCTCTTTACATGGTCAAAAACTATTCATGTAGGCTATTGTAATTAACATAGGATCAAACGAATTTTCTTCAAAATCTAAGTTATTTTACAACTTAAGAATGAAAGTTCTTTTCAGTATATCACTGTTATTATAGATGACACATTGATTCATTGTATGGTTATTCCCAAGTTCTGAAATTTGATTCACAAATGAAATATTCAGCAAATTATTGTAATGTATTAAAGACTGATTCTTTTTTTCTCTCCATTTACTTACGGTTAATTTTTTAAAGTGTATTTTAATCAAAAGCTGTTATATTAGGAGACTTTATACTTTTAAATTGCAAGGTTTGTATGTTCCAAAAGCTGCTTAACTTCTTTCCACCTCAGAACTTGTGATTATAGCAAATGAGGTAGACATTTATACTTTTACTCTCTTTTTTCTACTGTTGATGAATAAAAAATGACATTCGATTTTTGTGAAAGTGATCCCATTTCAAATCAGAAAACTGCATCACTAGAATATATATTCCTATTTTGAAAAGCTATTTTTAAAATATTATTTTCTTTGTAGCTTTCATATTGATTCGACCATCTCTTACTTTAGGAAAATATGATTAAGTATCACTAATGGGCAATTCAAAGCAGCTGACCTTTCAAATGATATCTTACTCAGCAGAAAAGATAAAAGATAAGTTGAGAACTTTGAGAGGTTTCTAGATAATTTCTAGAAATGTAATGGTGCAGTATTATCAAGTTTGTATTAAACAGCAGTCAAAGTAAGAAATTAAGTCTGCATGCTTTTAAAGGTTCACAATCTGAATAGATGCTGACTGTAGATGAGAAAAATATATTGTTTCTTAATTTGTGATGTAATTTGGTTGTTTTTTAGATTTTGGTTAGCAGTTAGGTTCACTTTCCAGTGTGTAAACTCAAAGAAAAGCAATTGTCTCGCAAAAATCAGATGCCTCTTATAAGACATGGGGAAAGAGCAATGTTTACATAACATATACGGACTTAAAAATACAAAGCATAATAGTTTTATAGTCTTGACTTTATTTTTTTTCAGTAAACTAAAAATTATAACTAGTTTCTTTTTCTGCAAGTACCCCAGAACTTTTGTCTTTCTCATTCAGTTTGTAATTTTCTTACATTGCATATTTTAATCTGAATTTTTCCTTACATATATTTTTTACTTTATAAAACATATAAGGGAGATATAAAAGTTTTCATTGAATCTGATAAGCATGTACTTAGTGAATCTTTGAAAATATTTCATAGGTAAGTATTTTTGGTAAAAACTCATATAAAGAGGAACCACCATGAAAATTAGGAGCCATTTAAAAATTGCTTAGTAGTTTTATTTTCCTTTCAAATCTTTTAAGTAATTAGAAGAAAGTGTAGACTAATTGTTCATCAACTTTTGAATTATTCATTAAAAAAAATCTCATTAAAAGCAAAAATTATCTGAAATAACCAAGTGCCATTTTCTCCCCCATTTAATCATTTGTTCACTCAGTATTTATTCAGCTTTTTAAAAATTTTATCAAAAGATTAACAAATAATCCTCCAATATTCCTAGCACTGGTATTTAAAAACCAGTTTAAATATGTAGCGGCAGGAATTTTATTGCTGTGAGGAGAAATAGAGTATTGAAGAATTATTCCTAATAACACAACTCTTTCTCCATTGTTAAGTTTAACAGTTATTTCAACCTTTGGCACCAGGTTGTTTTTCTTTTCTTTCTCTGCCTCATAAGCTGAGGATATTTTATGTTAGATAAACCGTATCAGGGAAGAGACACTGAATCCATGTTGTTCTTTTTTTACATATTTTCTAAAACAGGCTTTTTTCTCTTGTGCTTTATAACATCACAGTAAATCAGTCCTCTCTATGTTTCCCTGAATCACTTTCATATTCTCATCGTTTAGCAGTAGTTTTCACAATATTTTTGTGGGACCAAATGCCTAATAATTGTAACACACACGTAATCTTCTAAGAAGTTATGAAAACACAATTCTTCTGCTTAACGATATCCAGAAAGCATAATATTCTGAAAAAAGAAATCCCCTTTAGTCAATTTAAAATTAAACACCCTAATGCAAAAGGATATCTAAGGTGAAAGATGTTTGTGTAATGCTAAACATAACCAAAGAAACTGTGGTTTTAGCAAAGGTACTATTGCTCTATTTTATCAAGTGCCAGAAGTTGCATAATGAAAGTCTTTCAGTTAGTGAAAATATAAGTAAGAAAACATAAAAATACCACCCAGCTGGTAGAGATCTTCCTAATTTTTACCTGATTGTATTTCTGAAGAAATATGGCAGGGCTGTCATAAATTTTCAACATGAACTGCATTTTTGTTGCCAATTTCCATATCCTTTAAAAAGTGCTGAAGCGTGCATTTGCTATTTATGTTTGCAGTAGACTGAGTACACTTTTACTATTTGTGGTTTTAGAAATTGGAAACAACCAAACAGTGGTGCTATGATCTAAAAAAATAAATTTTAAACAGCTGTGGGGACAGTATTTTTAGAATGGTAGGAGTCCTTCTAAAGCAGTATTACTGTCCCCCACCCCCTTTAAAGATGGAATATGGTCGCATATATAAAGTCAGAGTTCCATTGTATTTAGGATAGATAAATGAAATGAAGAGTATGCTTTTGTTATATGTGAAGCATACTTTTAGCATCCTAGAGTCAGCTGTCTTTGCTAACCAGCAGATGTTTGTTAATATACCAGGCTAATCACTTTATAGACTTGAATCCTCACAAAAGACCCTTCTGTGGCTAAGAATTATTATCCTTATCTTACAAATGGGGAAACCGAGGCTTAAAGAGAAGGTAAATAACTTGCCCAGAATCACAAAGTTTGTAAGTGGTAGACCTGAGCTTCAAGCGAGTACTGTTCAACTCCAGACGCACTAATCCAAGTGCTTTTCAACCTTGTGTTTTTTCCAGATCCCATTAAAAGGGGAAAAGAAATCCTCATCGACCCCAGTATTAACATAAAATATTTTTGTGCTAACATTACTAAAATATGTACAAACATAAAAATATAGATAGCATCTTCTTATTGCATTTAAATCTAATGAAACTATAAATTTAAAAGAAATTTAGAAATTACAACTAAATCCACAATAACAATAACAAACAAATTAATGGTCTTAATTTAATGCGACAGACTTTTCACTCCTGGATAAATCCCCTTCCTCAGTGTGACTGCTGTGGAATAAGAGTTGTGTTTTTTCAGTAGTTTACAGTGTTTTTTGCACATCATGGCACAAGTAAAAATGATAGTAGTATTCATAAGGCCATGGAATGTAAAAGCACAAGGTTGCTCCTGACAGGAGACAGCAGGCCAGGGGAATCCTGAGTACCCCTGGCCCCAGCCAGCCATTCCACAGGCTGAGGGGATTGAAATCTATGCACTTATACCCAGTTGCACCGGAGATGCAAAGGACCTGGGTTGGAAAGCTCTGCTCATCGCTGTCTTTTCCCTTGTGATAACTCAATTTCCTGTGACTTTATTCTTGTTATTATAAAATCTGTCTGTAGTGTATCCTCACATTATTTGACCACTATTTGCATATTAAGGTAGCATCATTCCATGTTCTCTTTTCCCTGACTCCCCATTGTTGTGCCACAATTAAAGAGGCTTTGGCTGCCACTTCATTATTTTTTATTGACACAAAAATTTAATCATGCAGGAAAATTACTGGAAACTTGCAAATTCCCAAGAATTAGGTCCACAGTCTTCAATTAAGAGACACTATTCTGCTATTTTACAGGTCTTTTCACAGTAGTTTAAACATTTTAATGTGAATCTTTTGTGACTTGGTATCATGGACACATAAATTTGCTAAATGAGTAGTCAACCTCTTTTGGAGTAAAAATTACTAAGCAGTGTGAGATTACATGAATACTACTTGGGATGATATTGGGTTTAAATGGGGTTGACTTAAGTCACTGTAATAAAAACATCACAGCAGATTCAGCTTAACTTTCTACTGCAAAACTCGTTAGTTTTGTTGCATACAACCATAGTATATTTTCTCTAGAACCAAATATGTATTTATAGTAGCTTTGATGCCAATTTGGAGAGCTGATTTTGATTGTGTATATATGTGTGTATTTAACTAAAATGTTTTGCTGCATGTACCTATAAAGGCATTAGAAAATAAACCAATTTTACTGTAACAATTTAATTATAGAGATTTGAATAAAAATTTTACTCTTTTTTTTTGGTGATAAACAGTCATCCCCAGTACAATAAGCACTTGGATGATTTTCTTTAAACTTATGATTTTTAAATAAACAATTGGTTAAGTAAAATAAGTAAATTTATATATATGGTTGAATACATAATAGAGGTGTGTTTTTTTCCTCCCTGCACCACTGACAAAACTTTTAGATACCATTCGGAGTGTTGATTTTTTTTTCTTGTTAAGCAAGGCCATAAAGCATTGTTCTCCTGAAGAGAGGGTCATATGTGTATGTAGTTTGCAAAATATAGTTAATATCAGAAGGTGGTTTGTATATTCGGAAGATGGAAAAATTGTATAT